>NC_080712.1:6820145-6877645 GCF_019097595.1 Hemibagrus wyckioides
ATGTGTGTATGTGTATATGTGTGTATGTGTGTATGTGTGTACGTGTGATATGTGTGTATGTGTGTATGTGTGTATGTGTGTACGTGTGATATGTGTGTATGTGTGTATGTGTGTACGTGTGATATGTGTATATGTGTGTATGTGTGTACGTGTGATATGTGTGTATGTGTGTATGTGTGTACGTGTGATATGTGTGTATGTGTGTATGTGTGTACGTGTGATATGTGTATATGTGTGTACGTGTGATATGTGTGATATGTGTGTACGTGTGATATGTGTGATATGTGTGATATGTGTGATATGTGTGTATGTGTGATATGTGTGTATGTCTGTGTGTGTGTATGTGTGTATGTGTGTACGTGTGATATGTGTGATATGTGTGTATGTGTGTATGTGTGATATGTGTGATATGTGTGTATGTGTGATATGTGTGTATGTGTATATGTGTATATGTGTGTATGTGTGTATGTGTGTACGTGTGATATGTGTGTATGTGTGTATGTGTGTACGTGTGATATGTGTGTATGTGTGTACGTGTGATATGTGTGATATGTGTATATGTGTGATATGTGTGTATGTGTATATGTGTGTATGTGTGTATGTGTGTACGTGTGATATGTGTGTATGTGTGTACGTGTGATATGTGTGTACGTGTGATATGTGTATATGTGTGATATGTGTGTATGTGTATATGTGTATATGTGTGTATGTGTGTATGTGTGTACGTGTGATATGTGTGTACGTGTGATATGTGTGATATGTGTATATGTGTGTATGTGTGTACGTGTGATATGTGTGTACGTGTGATATGTGTGTACGTGTGATATGTGTGTACGTGTGATATGTGTGATATGTGTGTATGTGTGATATGTGTGTATATGTGATATGTGTGATATGTGTGTATGTGTGATATGTGTGTATGTGTATATGTGTGAAGTGTGTGTATATGTGATATGTGTATATGTGTGAAGTGTGTGTATATGTGATATGTGTGATGTGTGTGTATGTGTGATATGTGTATATGTGTGAAGTGTGTGTATATGTGATATGTGTATATGTGTGAAGTGTGTGTATATGTGATATGTGTGATATGTGTGTATGTGTGATATGTGTGATATGTGTGTATGTGTGATATGTGTGATATGTGTGTATGTGTGCTATGTGTGTATGTGTGATATGTGTGATACGTGTATATGTGTGTATGTGTGTATGTGTGTATGTGTGATATGTCTGTATGTGTGTATGTCTGTATGTGTATATGTGTGATATGTGTGCTATGTGTATATGTGTGTATGTGTGATATGTGTGTACGTGTGATATGTGTGTATGTGTATATGTGTGATATGTGTGTATGTGTATATGTGTGATATGTGTGATATGTGTGTACGTGTGATATGTGTGTATGTGTATGTGTGTATGTGTGATATGTGTGATACGTGTATATGTGTGTATGTGTGTATGTGTGTATGTGTGATATGTCTGTATGTGTGTATGTCTGTATGTGTATATGTGTGATATGTGTGTATGTGTGTATGTGTGATATGTGTAATATGTGTGTATGTGTGACATGTGTGTATGTGTGATATGTGTGTATGTGTGTATGTGTGATATGTGTGTATATGTGATATGTGTGATATGTGTGTATGTGTGATATGTGTATATGTGTGAAGTGTGTGTATATGTGTGTACGTGTGATATGTGTGATATGTGTATATGTGTGATATGTGTGTATTTGTATATGTGTGTATGTGTGATATGTGTGTATGTGTGATATGTGTGTATGTGTGCTATGTGTATATGTGTGATATGTGTGATATGTGTATATGTGTGATATGTGTGTACGTGTGATATGTGTGATATGTGTATATGTGTGATATGTGTGTATGTGTGATATGTGTGATATGTGTATATGTGTGTATGTGTGTACGTGTGATATGTGTGATATGTGTATATGTGTGATATGTGTGATATGTGTGTATGTGTGATATGTGTATATGTGTGATATGTGTGATATGTGTGATATGTGTGTATGTGTGATATGTGTGATATGTGTGTATGTGTGATATGTGTGATATGTGTGTATGTGTGATATGTGTGTATGTGTGATATGTGTATATGTGTGATATGTGTGATATGTGTGATATGTGTGTATGTGTGATATGTGTGATATGTGTGTATGTGTGATATGTGTGATATGTGTGATATGTGTGATATGTGTGATATGTGTGATATGTGTGTATGTGTGATATGTGTGTATGTGTGATATGTGTGATATGTGTGATATGTGTATATGTGTGATATGTGTGATATGTGTGTATGTGTATATGTGTGATATGTGTGATATGTGTGTACGTGTGATATGTGTGATATGTGTGTACGTGTGATATGTGTGTATGTGTGATGTGTGTATGTGTGATATGTGTGTATGTGTGCTATGTGTATATGTGTGTATGTGTGATATGTGTGATATGTGTGATATGTGTGTATGTGTGATATGTGTGTATGTGTGATATGTGTGATATGTGTGTATGTGTGATATGTGTGTATGTGTGATATGTGTGTATGTGTGATATGTGTGATATGTGTGATATGTGTGTATGTGTGATATGTGTGTATGTGTGATATGTGTGTATGTGTGATATGTGTGTATGTGTGCTATGTGTATATGTGTGTATGTGTGATATGTGTGTATGTGTGATGTGTGTATGTGTGATATGTGTGTATGTGTGCTATGTGTATATGTGTGTATGTGTGATATGTGTGATATGTGTGATATGTGTGTATGTGTGATATGTGTGATATGTGTGTATGTGTGATATGTGTGATATGTGTGTATGTGTGATATGTGTGATATGTGTGATGTGTGTATGTGTGATATGTGTGATATGTGTGTATGTGTGATATGTGTGATATGTGTGATATGTGTGTATGTGTGATATGTGTGTATGTGTGATATGTGTGATATGTGTGATATGTGTGATATGTGTGTATGTGTGATATGTGTGATATGTGTGTATGTGTGATATGTGTGATATGTGTGATATGTGTGATATGTGTGATATGTGTGATATGTGTGTATGTGTGATATGTGTGTATGTGTGATATGTGTGTATGTGTGATATGTGTGATATGTGTATATGTGTGATATGTGCGATATGTGTATATGTGTGATATGTGTATATGTGTGATATGTGTGATATGTGTGTATGTGTGTTATGTGTGCTATGTGTGTATGTGTGTATGTGTGTATATGTGTGATATGTGTGATGTGTGATATGTGTGATATGTGTGATATGTGTGTATGTGTGATAT
The DNA here is from genome assembly GCF_019097595.1 of Hemibagrus wyckioides. Lineage (NCBI taxonomy): Eukaryota > Metazoa > Chordata > Actinopteri > Siluriformes > Bagridae > Hemibagrus > Hemibagrus wyckioides. Next base: position 6,823,458 of record NC_080712.1, read on the forward strand.
GTGTATATGTGTGTATGTGTTTATGTGTGATATGTGTGTATGTGTGATATGTGTGTATGTGTGTATATGTGTGATATGTGTGATATGTGTGATATGTGTGATATGTGTGTATGTGTGATATGTGTATATGTGTGTATGTGTTTATGTGTGATATGTGTGTATGTGTGATATGTGTGTATGTGTGTATATGTGTGATATGTGTGATATGTGTGATATGTGTGTATGTGTGATATGTGTGATGTGTGTATGTGTGATATGTGTATATGTGTGTATGTGTTTATGTGTGATATGTGTGTATGTGTTATATGTGTATATGTGTGTATGTGTTTATGTGTGATATGTGTGATATGTGTGATATGTGTGTATGTGTGATATGTGTGTATGTGTGATATGTGTATATGTGTGATATGTGTGATATGTGTGATATGTGTGTATGTGTGATATGTGTGTATGTGTGATATGTGTGATATGTGTATATGTGTGATATGTGCGATATGTGTATATGTGTGATATGTGTGTATGTGTGTTATGTGTGCTATGTGTGTATGTGTGTTATGTGTGCTATGTGTGTATGTGTGTATGTGTGTATATGTGTGATATGTGTGATGTGTGATGTGTGATATGTGTGATATGTGTGTATGTGTGATATGTGTATATGTGTGTATGTGTTTATGTGTGATATGTGTGTATGTGTGTATATGTGTGATATGTGTGATATGTGTGATATGTGTGTATGTGTGATATGTGTGATATGTGTGTATGTGTGATATGTGTATATGTGTGATATGTGTGATATGTGTATATGTGTGATATGTGTGATATGTGTATATGTGTGATATGTGTGATATGTGTATATGTGTGATATGTGTGATATGTGTGTATGTGTGATATGTGTGATATGTGTGATATGTGTGTATGTGTGATATGTGTGTATGTGTGATATGTGTATATGTGTGATATGTGTGATATGTGTATATGTGTGATATGTGTGATATGTGTGTATGTGTGATATGTGTGATATGTGTGATATGTGTGTATGTGTGATATGTGTGTATGTGTGATATGTGTATATGTGTGATATGTGTGATATGTGTGATATGTGTGATATGTGTGTATGTGTGATATGTGTGTATGTGTGTATATGTGTGATATGTGTGATATGTGTGATATGTGTGATATGTGTGTATGTGTGATATGTGTATATGTGTGTATGTGTTTATGTGTGATATGTGTGTATGTGTGATATGTGTGATATGTGTTTATGTGTGATATGTGTGATATGTGTGATATGTGTGTATGTGTGATATGTGTATGTGTGTGTATGTGTTTATGTGTGATATGTGTGTATGTGTGATATGTGTGTATGTGTTATATGTGTATATGTGTGATATGTGTGTATGTGTGATATGTGTATATGTGTGTATGTGTTTATGTGTGATATGTGTGTATGTGTGATATGTGTGTATGTGTGATATGTGTGTATGTGTGATATGTGTGCTATGTGTATATGTGTGTATGTGTGATATGTGTGCTATGTGTATATGTGTGTATGTGTGATATGTGTGCATGTGTGATATGTGTGCATGTGTGATATGTGTGATATGTGTATATGTGTGATATGTGTGTATGTGTGATATGTGTGTATGTGTTATATGTGTATATGTGTGATATGTGTGCATGTGTGATATGTGTGATATGTGTGTATTTGTGATATGTGTGTATGTGTGATATGTGTGTACTGTATGTGATCTGTGTGATGTGTGTATGTGTGATATGTGTTATATATGTGTATGTGTGTATGTGTGATAGGTGTGATATGTGTGATATGTGTTTATATGTGATGTGTGTATGTGTGATATGTGTGTATGTGTGTATGTGTGATATGTGTGATATGTGTGTATGTGTGATATGTGTGATATGTGTGTATGTGTGATATGTGTGTATGTGTGATATGTGTGATATGTGTGTATGTGTGATAGGTGTGATATGTGTGATATGTGTTTATATGTGATGTGTGTATGTGTGATATGTGTGTATGTGTGTATGTGTGATATGTGTGATATGTGTGTATGTGTGATATGTGTGATATGTGTGTATGTGTGATATGTGTGTATGTGTGATATGTGTGATATGTGTGTATGTGTGTACGTGTGATATGTGTGTATGTGTGTATGTGTGTATGTGTGATAGGTGTGATATGTGTGATATGTGTATGTGTGTATGTGTGATATGTGTGTATGTGTGTATGTGTGTATGTGTGATATGTGTGATATGTGTGTATGTGTGATATGTGTGTATGTGTGATATGTGTGTACTGTATGTTATATGTGTGTATGTGTGATATGTGTGTATGTGTGATATGTGTGTACTGTATGTTATATGTGTGTATGTGTGATATGTGTGATATGTGTTATATGTGTGTATGTGTGATATGTGTGTATGTGTGATATGTGTGATATGTGTGTATGTGTGATATGTGTGTATGTGTGATATGTGTGTATGTGTGATATGTGTGTATGTGTGATATGTGTGTATGTGTGATATGTGTATATGTGTGTATGTGTGTATGTGTGATATGTGTGTATGTGTGATATGTGTGTATGTGTGATATGTGTGTATGTGTGATATGTGTGCTATGTGTATATGTGTGTATGTGTGATATGTGTGCTATGTGTATATGTGTGTATGTGTGATATGTGTGCATGTGTGATATGTGTGCATGTGTGATATGTGTGATATGTGTATATGTGTGATATGTGTGTATGTGTGATATGTGTGTATGTGTTATATGTGTATATGTGTGATATGTGTGCATGTGTGATATGTGTGATATGTGTGTATTTGTGATATGTGTGTATGTGTGATATGTGTGTACTGTATGTGATCTGTGTGATGTGTGTATGTGTGATATGTGTTATATATGTGTATGTGTGTATGTGTGATAGGTGTGATATGTGTGATATGTGTTTATATGTGATGTGTGTATGTGTGATATGTGTGTATGTGTGTATGTGTGATATGTGTGATATGTGTGTATGTGTGATATGTGTGATATGTGTGTATGTGTGATATGTGTGTATGTGTGATATGTGTGATATGTGTGTATGTGTGATAGGTGTGATATGTGTGATATGTGTTTATATGTGATGTGTGTATGTGTGATATGTGTGTATGTGTGTATGTGTGATATGTGTGATATGTGTGTATGTGTGATATGTGTGATATGTGTGTATGTGTGATATGTGTGTATGTGTGATATGTGTGATATGTGTGTATGTGTGTACGTGTGATATGTGTGTATGTGTGTATGTGTGTATGTGTGATAGGTGTGATATGTGTGATATGTGTATGTGTGTATGTGTGATATGTGTGTATGTGTGTATGTGTGTACGTGTGATATGTGTGTATGTGTGTATGTGTGATATGTGTGTATGTGTGTATGTGTGTACGTGTGATATGTGTGTATGTGTGTATGTGTGTATGTGTGATATGTGTGATATGTGTGTACGTGTGATATGTGTGTATGTGTGTATGTGTGTATGTGTGTATGTGTGATAGGTGTGATATGTGTGATATGTGTTATATGTGTGTATGTGTGATATGTGTGTATGTGTGTATGTGTGATATGTGTGATATGTGTGTATGTGTGATATGTGTGTACTGTATGTTATATGTGTGATATGTGTTATATGTGTGTATGTGTGATATGTGTGTATGTGTGATATGTGTGTATGTGTGTATGTGTGATATGTGTGTATGTGTGATATGTGTGTATGTGTGATATGTGTGTACTGTATGTTATATGTGTGATATGTGTGATATGTGTTATATGTGTGTATGTGTGATATGTGTGTATGTGTGATATGTGTTATATGTGTGTATGTGTGATATGTGTGTATGTGTGATATGTGTGTATGTGTGTATGTGTGATATGTGTGTATGTGTATATGTGTGTATGTGTATATGTGTGATGTGTGATATGTGTGATGTGTGTATGTGTGTATGTGTGATATGTGTGATGTGTGTATGTGTGTATGTGTGATATGTGTGTATGTGTGATATGTGTGATATGTGTGTATGTGTGATATGTGTGTATGTGTATATGTGTGATGTGTGATATGTGTGATGTGTGTATGTGTGTATGTGTGATATGTGTGTATGTGTGTATGTGTGATATGTGTGTATGTGTGTATGTGTGATGTGTGTATGTGTGATATGTTTGTATGTATTCTTTTTTTCTTACTTTATTTCTTTTCATTTTTTCTTTCTTTCTTTCTTTCTTTCTTTCTTTCTTTCTTCCTTCTTCTCTCCCTCCCTCCCTTCCTTTCTTTATTACTTTCTACTTTTTTTTTAGTCTTGTTTAGTTTTCATTCATTCTCGAGGTTTCTCAAGGTTTCTTCCTCATATTGTCTGAGGGAATTTTTCTTCACCACTCTTGTCTCTGTAAATTATCTATTTAAATCCTGCAGTGTACAGATTTTTTTTAAAGCTGCTTTGTGACAATTTCCATTGTTAAAAACTTCATAGAAATAAAACTGAATGTAAATGTAAATGTAGCTACCCCACACACAGAAGGGTGTAGAGCCGCTGGTCTACATATCCATACAGTGATGAGTAATAACGTCTCAAACACCAAGCTGACCAGTCCTGAGACGTACAGCTTTACTAATGAAGGTGGTCGAAAGAGTCCAGCATCAAATCAATCACAGAGGAGACAGAACAGATAATTAAGTGGACGAAAGATGTATAGGAGTTGCTATACATATATTATACAAGAGAAGTGAAATTAATTCCAACCTGCCAGCCATTGCCTCAAAGGTAGCTCGGGGTGCATATCTATGGAACCGCACATGTTGTATATGTGTGTGTGTGTGTGTGTGTGAGAGAGAGAGAGAGAGAGAGAGAGAGAGAGAGATGTATAAGAGAAGCACACTTTTTGACTGTGTGGACATATGTATGAAAAAAAGTCCTCTCAGCTTTGTTCTTCCATCAAAACACACAACCGGAGCCCACACACACACACCCCACACACACACACCACACACACACACCACACACACACACTCAGTCCCCACATGTCCCTACAGACCCCTGTGTCCTAGAGCAATGCCTCAGGCAGACTGGCTGGATGCCCACTAGTTTGGGCATCGAGGAGGAGAACGACCCCTCAGCCTCTCCTCCCACCTTCACAGACCCTTGGTCCCCTTAGCATATTTTCATCCAAACCTCGTTCAATGCACCTCTCTCAGGCCCCAGGGCCTCCCTTTCCGCCAGGCTGCAGGCGATGCAGGGATCAAGTTCGGGTCACAGGGTTCTGGGTCGCCTAGAGACGCTCCATCAAGGCCCATTGCTTCACGTCTTTCAGGGCGAGCAGCGCCTGTTTGGATAAGAGGCCTCGGCTGGACGGAGTAGATTTACAGTGGAGGCTTTTGGAGGAGCGCCAACAACAAATGGTGGAGGGTTGGCAAGATAGTACGGTATGTGTTTCAGTACATGCTCCTTTCTTCGCTTAGCAGGGAAAAGTATCAGATTTTCGAGATCTAGCTGGACTTCCATGAAAAGGCTTTTCTGTTTTCGTTACATTACTTTTCATACCAGTGTGTTCAGCTTTGAAGTATGTTGAGATGTACGTTGGGTATTGCCACAAAAATGTAACAGGTGCAACCAAGCACAGGACACCTAAAAATACCTACGGTGGAACCTCGGCATATGAATTCCCTCCATTATGAATAGTAGCCTTAAGAATTGTAACCGAACTGAACCCGGCTAAGTCGCATGTACGTCCGGGAGCCGTTCAAAATTTGTTTGCGTCAGTGGAAAGCCAAGCGAAGACTACTGAAGCTAGTTCACAATTTTTATTCAATCAGCAAAAGCTGTTTCAAAAGAGTCAACCCACGATACCAACGTTGCCTTCAGCATGCTTTCAAAAAGATTTTTCAGGCTTTTTTTTGTTGACAGATTGGTGGTGTGGGTGGTCTGTTCTATTTTTAGCCCAGGATTGGTGGCACGACTTCCTGTGATGACCCTTGACATGGAATGCTTGGCTTGGGTCAATTCTTTGCAAACAGCCATACAGTTTACATACGCTTCATATTTTTTGGGTGGTTGGAACAGATTATCTGCATTTACATTATTTCTCATGGGAAAATTTGTATCGCAATACACATTTTCACCTTAAGAACTCGCCTCCAGAATGAATTAGAGTCATATGCAGAGGTTCCACTGTACTAACACTAACAGCTGTTTTGTTTTTGCGTGATCGTAATCCAGAGCTGTACACAAAATATACACAAAAGCATGACACACACAAACAAGAGAAGATAAATGGACGCCAAATGAGGTTAAAAATATCTGCAAAGTGGAACGCTGGTATTTGTTATGTGCAAAATATTGAATGCTTACAACAGTGTGTGTATGTGTGTGTGTGTGTGTGTGTGTGTGTGTGTGTGTGTGTGTGTGTGTATATACGTGTGTATGTGTGTGTGTTGAGTGAGAAGTCATTATCCCATCATAGCTGCTATAGCTGTTAGAAAGTAGCTGTTTTGGTGTCTGGTGGTTCTTGTGGTATTTGCTGACCGGAAGCACATCCCAAATCAACATGAAGCGTTAACTGGAAGTGTTTCCCAAATCCCAGTTCCTGAATTGATTGTCTGGTGAAGAGATCTAAATAATAGTTTAAAAAGATTCAAGATTTAAGAGATTTATTGTCATGTGTACTGAAAACTGTCGGCTACTATACAAGGAAACTGTTACTCAGTGACATTGGGCATCGTTTATACAGGACAAATTCTAACAGTTCAATAGTTCAAGAAGGAATAAAAAGTAAAAAGAAGATTATTGTGTATGTATATTAATTTTTTTCTTATTTTTGGTATTTTATTGTAATACTTTCTGGTGCATTTTTAAGTTTTGTGCTGCTCTTAAGTCACTAGTCCTCCCTGTTGTGCTTATGTTGTGGCTGTTGTGACACCAAAATTTCCAAAATTTTGCTTGGGGATTAATTACATACTCTACTGCTACTACTTCTACTGCCACTACTTAAAAATAAATAAATAAAAATTAATTAATTAATTAATTAATTAATTAATTAATTAATTAATTAATTAATTAATTAATTAATTAATTAATTAATTAATTAATTAATTAAAATAAAATAAAATAAAATAAAATAAAATAAAATAAAATAAAATAAAAATAATAATTATTATTATTATTATTATTATTATTATTATTATTATTATAGTACTTGCTAGTATTAAATTTAACCTCAGCCATTAATCAAGTGTCACTTCATTTCAATACCCTCAGTAACGGAAACAGACAAAAGTATATTTTGTATACATGATACACAGATATGGGCAGCAAGAAGGTTCTGGGTTCGAATCCCGGGTTCAAACAGGCAGGGGCCTTTCTGTGTGGAGTTGGTGCATGTTCTCCCTGTGACTGTGTGGATTTCCTCCGGGTACTCTGGTTTCCTCCCACAGTCCAAAAACATGTACATTAGGTTGTTTGTTAATTCTAAATTGCCCGTAGGAGTGAGGGTAGTTGTCTGTCTATATGTGTGGCCATGTGATGGACTGGTGACCTGTCCAGGGTGTACCCCTGCCTTTTGTCCAATGTGTGCTGGGATAGGCTCCAGCAGATCCCTGTGACCCTAATTAGGAATAAAGTGGGTATAGACAATGGATAGATGGATGCACTCATTACTTTTATGAAAATAATAATAATAATAATAATAATAATAATACAAACTAAACAACTGCAAAAATATATATATACAAAATAAACAACTGCAAAACATTCTGATTTTGGTAGTTATATGAGAAGAAGAAGGAATCGGGTTTCCTCATATGTCTGAAAGACATGACTTGTAGACCAGATGGTTTGTGACTAACCAATAAACTGCACCAAAGAATAAGAACATGATATGAATCTTCAGACTGACAGTGTTAAATACAATTAGACTGCTTGATTTCACACTGTATCGTTGTATAAAACCTATTCATTTTATTCAAATCAAGTTCAGACACTAAACCCTTAACACCGAGGCTTTATGTCTTGAATGTGATTATATTGTATGTGTGTACTGTATACATTAATCCCTTTTCTCATTAAGCACTGTCATGTTGCCAGCATCCATGCGTGTGGTTTCATAAACACTCACGTATCTTAAGTCAGATATAATCTAGATAATCTCAAGAATGGTAAGTAAAAGGCCAAAATGTATTGCGTAACTTTAAACAGGAACAGATTGCCAGCCGAAAGCTATTATTTGGAATAATGAAATTTTAAGTAGCAACATATGTGTTTCAATGCAACCATTAGAGCTGGAACACTAGAGCAGATTGTTCCAGGTTTATAAATTCGTCTTAGTTAAATAAATAAATAAATAACAATCAAATCAAAAATGTACTCTGATGTAAGACAATAAAAAAAAGAAGAAGATGCATGTCTGGAGAGTGTCAGTGATTAAAGAGACCAATGAAGTCCACAAGATTATGAGTTACAGTGAAATCTCCAATACAAATTTCATTCATTCTGGAGTTTTCCAATAAGAAATAATGCAAATGCAGATAATCCGTTCCAGCCACCCAGAAATATTACCAATATTACCAAACTGTATGGCTGCTTACGAAGAACTGACCCAAGCCAAGCATTCCATGTCAAGGCTCCTCACAGGAAGTCGTGCCACCAAGCTTGGGCTAAAAATAGAACAGACCACCCACACCACCAATCTGTCAACAAAAAAACCCAGAAAAATCACCTAGCTTTTGCAGGCATGCAGGCATATTGTGGGTTGACTCTTTCCAAACAGCTTTCACTGACTGAACAAAAATTCATAAAATTCGTAAACCCACTTCAATTAGCTTTGCTTGGCTTTCCACTGACGCTAACAAGTTTTGAACGGCTCCCGGACGTACGAGCAACTCGGCCAGCACTCGCTTCAGTTCGTTTTGTTCATATGCCGATGCAAATTTCTTGCAAAGTCGGCAGTCGGCTTATCATGAGTCTAGTTTTTCTGCACAAAATTAAATAAGTTCTAGATAGACAGATGCCTGTTCTATTTTTAGCCCAAGCTTTCTGTATATTCTGACACCTTTCTATCAGAACCAGCATTAACTTCTTCAGCAATTTAAGCAACAATAGCTCATCTGTTGACTCCCCATGTCCATCAGTGAGCCTTGGCTGTCCATGACCCTGTTGCCGGTTCACCACTGTCCCTTCCTTGGACCACTTTTGATAGATACTGACCACTGCAGACCGGGAACACCCCACAAGAGCTGCAGTTTTGGAGATGCTCTGATCCAGTGGTCTAGCCATCACAATTTGGCCCTTGGTCAAACTCGCTCAAATCCTTACGCTTGTCCATTTTTCCTGCTTCTAACACATCAACATTGAGGACAAAATGTTGACTTGCTGCCTAATATATCCCACCCACTAACAGGTGCCATGATGAGGAGCTCATCAGTCTTATTCACTTCACCTCTCAGTGGTCATAATGTTATGTCTAATTGGTGTATAAGTTCACACAAAAATAGCTTATTCAGCTGGATTAGTGGATTAATATTAGGTCTCAGCCACTTTAATTTTGTTAAAGTAGGTTTTAGAGGAAAAAAGGTTGGAGACTTCTGCATTACAGAGATAAGCACCAACAACAGCATTTGAGCTTAATTTTCTGCACTTTTTTTTTTGCTTAGAATATCTGTCTTCTTGGGCATTAACTTGTTGTTCCTTCGGCTGCTCCCTGTTCGAGGTCGCCACAGAGGATTATTTGATCCGTATGTTTCGATTTGGCACTGGTTTTACACCCGGATGCCATTCCTGATGCAACCCTCCCAGTTTATCCAGGCTGGGGTCCGACACTGAGAGTTAACTCTTCAGTGGCTGGGTTAGCTCCCTGCCTGGGAATAGAACACGGAAACGAGAGCACAGGGTCCTGCCGCTGGACCATTAGGAGGCTTTGGTCATCTGTAGGTCCGGAAACCTGTATTTGTGTTACCTTTTATTGTCTACGGATCACTGCTGAAAAGTAAGCTGAAGCAACAGGAACTGAAAACTTGCATCTCCCGACATACTCAGGATTCATCTCAGTCTGGTACACTGGATGCAATTGAATCTCACAGCTCTAATCATGGACGTGACATGTCGAAAATGCCGCTTGACTACTTGAGAAACGCAATCGTTAAAGATTAGTCTGGAAATTCATTTAACCTTGGATCAATCATTTCATTCCCCAAGTGCAGAAGAACTCGAAGAGTTTTCTAAAGTGTATAATGAGATCATGAGCACATAGAAGTCTGGAAAAGAAAAATGATTATGGAGAAATGTATATTTATCTTGTAACGCTGATGCCGTGTAAATTGTTCTATTCTGCTTTACAGTGAAGACGTATTAAGATATTTTTCTAACCCCGCATCTGCCGAATTATAAAGTAAGACGCCTGACATGACTTTCCGAACATGATCAAAATATTTATACACAACACGCAGTAATTAAGGCAGTCTCAAGGCAGCCATGACAGGATTAATGTTCGTAATCATCCGTCTACCTAAAGCCACTCTGCGGTAGGAGTGTGTTTTGTAATCATATCACACCAGCAGTGTTCATCTGAATAAGAGCAGAGCTGCTCGATAAAATCCTCCGAGTGACACTGCGTGGCCTGTGTGGTGTAACTGCTCAGCCTACCATGTCACTTTCAGTTTAACAGCCTCTCCGTGTCTGTACTCTACTTTATTAGAATCGCAGCTCAGGCTGAAAGGCAAAGAGGGCCTTATGACTGGCATGAGAGAGAGAGAGAGAGAGAGAGAGAGAGAGAGAGAGAGAGAGAGGGAGGAAAGACAGAGATGAAAGACAGAGAGAGAAAGAGAGAGAAAGAGAGGAAAGAGAGAGAATGAAAGGGGGAGAGAGTGAGAGAGAGAAAGATAGGGGGCAAGAGAGAGAAAGAGAGGAAAGAGAGATAGGGAAAGGGAGAAAGAGAGGGGGAGAAAGGGCAGGGGACAGAGAGGGAAAGAGAGAGAGGGAAAGAGAGAGAGAGAACAACAGGAAAGAGAGATAAGGAAAGGGGGGGAGAGAGAGAGATAGAGAGAGAGAGAATGAGAGAATGAGAGTGGGGGTAGAGAAAGAGAGAGAGAGAGAGAGAGAGAGAGAGAGAGAGAGGAAAGAGAGAGAAAGGAAAGAGAGAGAGAGAATGGGGGGCATAAAGAGAGAGAGGGGAAAAAAGAGAAAGGGAGAGGAAAGAGAAAATAGAGATAAAGTGAGAAACAAGAGGGAGAAAGAGAAAGAGAGAGGGCAAGAGAGGAAATAGAGAGAGAGAGAGAGAGAGAGACGGGCCTAATCACACTGATTACACTAGGTGTGTGTGTGTGTGTGTGTGTCCTGATGTGCCATATGCAGACCAAAGTCATAACTCTACTGTCTGGGTTTTACCCTTGACCAACATTACACTGCAGTACTCTATTCACTTAAACGTGTGTAGTGAGGACTTAACACTGAAATCATAAACATCAGTATTCAGAAGTTAAAGTTCAGAAGTTACGCACTAAATTATTCTAAAATATTGATACTGATATTTATTCACTGGACACATCAAAATAGTGATTAAAACCATGATCAAATAGACCCTGTGCAACACATTAGGGGGTCTTAGGTTATACAATACAATGTGTATGGGTTTATTTTAATTATAATAGAAATAAATTTAGAGGGTGAGACGAAGGCAAAAATCAACACCTCAGAACTTTCTAGAGTCACAAACATTCTGTTAAGTCTACATAAATTTTTCAGACCTGTAGACCTGTGCTTCATTCTAAATCATGAGACTTGAATTTTCTGAGTAAACTGTTCTCTCATTGGTCAAAACATACATGTTTATGTTCCCAAGGTTCCAAGGTTCATAGACGTCATCCATCAGGATGGATATTCATCAACTCTGTGAGATGATATGTCTGAAAACACCCTGAGAATCCATCTGCTTATACACTGACCAGGCATAACATTATGACCATCCGCCTAATATTGTGTTGGTCCCCCTTTTGCTGCTAAAACAGGCCTGTGACCTGTCATGCACCGTGTATTCTGATACTTTTTTTATCAGATAACTTCTTCAGTTGGATCGGATCACAGCATCCAGCCTTCTACCCCCACGTCCATCAGTGACCCTTGGCAGCCCCTGACCCTGTCGCAGGTTCACCACTGTTCATTCCTTGGACCACTTTTGATAGATACTGACCACTGCAGACCGGGAACACCCCACAAGAGCTGCAGTTTTGGAGATGCTCTGATCCAGTGGTCTAGCCATCACAATTTGGCCCTTGGTCAAACTCGCTCAAATCCTTACGCTTGTCCATTTTTCCTGCTTCTAACACATCAACTTTGAGGACAAAATGTTCACTTGCTGCCTAATATATCCCACCCACTAACAGGTGCCATGATGAGGAGATCATCAGTCTTATTCACTTCACCTCTCACTGGTCAGAATGTTATGCCTGGTCGGTGTATATCAGTCAGCTAGGAAATGAGTATGTTTTTGGTATGAAAAAATTCACTGAACAGCACCCTCTAGAGGTCTGATATGAAATTGTTTGCACTTACATCTGTAAGGAATAAAACACTTGGGGGCATGCTTTAATCGGAAAATAACCAACAACAGGTTGCGTGTGGCAACATAACATAAAGCGGAGTTACTGCTCCACGACAATATTGATTAGTATCCAATAATGGCACACGATTTTTGCAAACACTGTGTGTTCCTCTGACACTGGAGACTCCTTCCAACAATGTAACTATATCATGTCATTTATATGATGCTTCATAACGTATACATAAACTAGTGCATACATCAATACAAGCCAGAACTACTGTCATATCTGCTGTCATAGAAAATGAATCAACCCCTTTCTGACCAATCAGAATCAAGAATGCTGTGGTGTAATCAGCACTCCTGCTTCGAGGATATGTCTTAAAACCTTGGATGTACTGTGCATTTAGGATACAGTTTCATCTTCCTCTCGCTTGCACACTGATCCTCTCTCTGTCACTTTTATTTTTTTCCCCCCGCTGTGAGGATGCCAGAGGTGCCAGTTATTCATCGCTGCACTAGCAACAAAATACACTCAATTACCGGGGCCTAACAGGGTTTTTGCCGGCGCACACCGTCCACGGTTACTCGAAGGGAAACAAAATGCTCTGGCAATTCCATTAGCATTTTGGGCGCGTGCCAGCGGCGCTGTGCGTCATGTTCTATGGCGGACAAATTGGCAGTCAGAGTGATGCGGTGAAGGGGGCTAATTGCTTGAGTGCAGGGTTAGTCTGGTTTTCACGCAAGGCTCAATCACAGAGAGAGAGAGAGAGAGGGAGAGAGAGAGAGAGAGAGAGAGAGGAGAGAGACGGACGAGTCGGCGTTAGATTTACCTACTAAAACTGAGCTGCTCTCTGACTCTGCGCAGCGATGTTCTGTTTGATCCGAGAGGTTCGTGTTAACATTTGGATTCAGTTCTTCACTTACAAGCCAACATTTTTAATTCACAAACAGCTATAACTGCATATCTTGAGAGCTTTTGTATATTTTCCACTGATGGTGGAGAAATTATTGCACAATACAAATGGAAAAGTCTGATGCAAAATGTGTCAGATCAAAACACCAAAATTTTCAATATCCAAGGTTGCCAGATGTGCAAAATAACAACCCCACAACCGGTCATTATCCTGGGATCACTAGGCTTGACACAGGAATACACCATAGATGAGATGCTAGATATTCACAAAGCATCATTCAGACACTTATTTACAACACAACAACCAGTGTATTGACAGAAGATAATAGTTTGGACTCACTCAGAGTCAACCACAGGCACGTTAGCCAATCATCTCTGAAGTCCTGTATATGGAGGAGGAAAGATTGAACATGCTCTCTTGGTGGGAGGGACGGCATGCTACTTATTCCCTGTCAATCACAGCCAATCGTAGGTGTCTGTAAGATCGGGTATGTGGAAGAGGGCAGACAATGCTTTACTCTGAGTGTGTTAAGTTGTGATGTAGTAAGAGCAGCGCATTACGGATTATGGAAGTTAGCTTTACCTGAAATTAGAAGAAGAACAAGAAGAAGAACAAGAAGAAGAAGAGGAGGAAGAAGAGAAAGCACTTTAGCTGGAATCCTCCTTGATTTGTAGCTGTCGTGTGATTGGAGAGTTTGAGTTGGTGGGCAGGATTTAGCTAAAACCAAACTGTGGAGAAAATCCAATAAAATAATAGGATATTATTTATCATATTGGAAACTTCCCAAATTCCTAAAAAATGTTTATTTCTCACAACAGAGGCAAAAAAATTGTCATTTTTTAAAACTATCCCTTTAACTAGACAAACCAATTTAAATCTCAACAGCCAACATTTCCAGGTTTTATAACAAAGCCCCTTTCAAGACTTGCACTCGACTCTGTCCATAAATGATTACATTTAATTACTCCACAAAACGCACAAATCTCTCTACTAAACACAACCCCACAAGCTAAAGTAAATCCCTCACCACCGAAGAGGTGTAATTTACAACCACCACGAGAGGTCGATGTAGTCAGGTAAAGGGTTTCCATCGAGGTAAAATATCCCCCTGTGGCTTCTTTATCCTCAAAACTAATGGCACTCCTTCGAGCCAAGCTGTTTCGCCGGCCCATTTGTACTTCCGATAAATCATGCGAGGCCCCTCGGTCTGCGTCCGGAATAGCTCCTTTCAGATAGGAAGGTCAGAGGGGACATTCCAGGCCATGGGGGACAGCGGTGCGGTCTAAATTAAGAGCCCAGCGGTGGTACAATCTCCGGTCTGAGCGCACAGCTTTTCTCGTTCGGTAGAAGGAAGAAAATACAGAGAAATGCAGCAAGACACTGCAGGATGTGACTTACTGCCATGTCCTCATCTGTTTATACAGCTAATGGAAAGGGAAAGAGCTACGAAAGCGCCAAGGCTCTGCCCTGGTAAGGAGAAAGAGTCAGCCAGGGAAAGGTGATCTTTTTCATTCATCATCGCCGGGTCACCTCAGTTCAAGTTCACATGCAGGATCGCAGATCCAAGGCTTTACCCTGTATGGATACACACACACACACACACACACAACCCTTTTTCTGACTTTGCTATGTAAATAGAAGCGAAGTCTGTTGATGCTGAAGATGTCTGAGGGAAGCGTTTCATTCCTTTTGAGCGAGGATTCAATCGAGGCCTGGAACTTTTGTTAGCTCAATTTCAAAAAGAGCATTTTTATTTATTTATGGGTCAAAGAACAAGACTTTTTTTTTTTAACATGAATAAGGACGGAAGATTGATTTAAGTGTATTTGTTATGTTCTTTGAAATGCAACAGATTGCTTTGTAGGTTTGAGGGGGTTGTTTAGTTTAGTTTTTTTTACACATTTTCTCTTAAATTCTCAATTTAGTCTTTGCAAATTCCCACACAGTAAATTCTAGTCCTATTATACACCAGTTTTTTTTATCCAGGATCTCCACATCTGTTTATAATGGGTGGCCTTTACACTCAGAGAGAAAAAGCACTATCTGCCCTCTTCCACATACCTGAGCTTACACACATGTCCGATCGGCTGTTGTAAAAGTGATCTTGTCCATCCTACCCAGCGATTTTGTATTGTATGATTTTTATATAAAAAAATCAAAACATTTAAATGATAAAATATAAAAAGGGAGCAGAAAACGTCCAACTGACTGTCCGTCAATGGTGGAATAAACGCGCTAGCTTCAAAAAATGGTTAAGACCCACCTCTTTACTAACTCTTAACATGCTCCCTCTTCAATTTAAAAAGAAAAATAATAAAAATTTACACTCGCTCTTACAGCTATACCGCTATGCTTTCACTATAATTTCCTTATTTGTAATTTGTTTTGGATAAAAGTGTCTGCTATATGAATACATAACACCTTGCAATAACTGGCAAGTTGTTGTGGGAGACGAAGAGTAAAAGGAACTGTTACAGGATTATTATGCTATAACAGCACACTAGGAGTGAGTCTTATGACAAAAAATATCATATTGTAAAGGAGTTATAGGCTTTCTAACAGACTAGCAACTGAATAGTAGTGTTGGGTTTCAAAAATAAACTCTGATTTAATGGGGACAAAAATAAAATAAAAAAAAATGGAAAATTCTGTGTCAAAATGTGCAAAAAAAAAGAGGGGAAAAAAGGGAAAAAATAGAAAATTGTACGATATTTACAGAAAAAAAAGCCAAAAAAGAGTAAATCTGCATCCAGAGTTTGTAAATGTTATTTTAAAAAAATTATAAAATGTTTATAAGTATAAATCACGATCTATCTGAAATCGTATTATGTATTGTGACATCACTGAACACGATATTACGATATTTATATTTTTTCATCACCCAGCCTTACAGTGCGGCCCCAGCTGAAGTAATAGACATGTTTCTGGAAATAAAATATACGTTACATTTTATTGATCTATTAACTTTTACTTTATTTGGCATTTCAATGAAAACAAGAGCTACAGATGAGTAATGACCCTATATTGATGCTAATCTGTTATTTGAAACATGTCTAAAACTAAGTAATTCTAAAATATCATTTCAGAATTTTTTTTTTTCAAAATATATAATAAAATTTATTGGAAAATTACTTAAATTGTCTGAATTTTCAGAGAGCTTTTTCAGATTTTTTTTTTTTTTAATTAAATAAAAATTTATTTTTTATGCATGAAAAATGTAATAGTTATAATAATAGAAAGAAGAATTTTGCTACTAAGAAGAAGAAGGTTTCTGCATGTAGAAAATTTCTCCTGCTCTTCACGTCATCACTACCTTCATATTGACCTTCACCTGTCAATCATATCCATCACATCCGGATCAATACTCCTCCAGATTCCAGGCAATGAGATGAGGTTAAATATACGCCGCATTGCACTGCAGTGGAGCCGATCGGGTCGACCTCTGGCCACAAAAGACCCTGCAGTACCATGAGCTGACCTGCTGGTGGAGCTGCAGACCTTAAACTTCCCACAAGTTGTCTATGCACTGTGCATCTCCAGCACCGACTCTCCTGCTGTGTGCTGTGTGCTGTGTTAATGCAAAAGAGCTTTACTGTACAAACACCTGAAGAAAAAAAAAAAAGGAAAAGAAAAATCAAATCGTCTCAGCAACACGAAGAGACTGTGTATTATCTGCTCACCTTAGGCATGCAGGCTAATTAATGCTGCATGTAAATGAAAAAGAAGCACAGAACGAACGAAGCAGGACAACAGATTGCATCTGAGACGGACGCTGCAGGGTCATTAGAGTCGCCCTAATAAGACAGTGTCCATTTAGCCGTAAGGCCATTACTGCAAATAGTGCTAATTAGGCTTCAAGCAAAGCGACGAGGTTGTTTGCGGGAAGGTCGCAGGGGGAGCTTGAGGTCTTTGATTACAGTAGGATCAACATTTGCGCCACAGTTGCAGTAATGATCCTGCTCTCTCTCTCTCTCTCTCTCTCTCTCTCTCTTTCTCTCTGTGTCTCTCTTACTCCCCCTCTCTCTTTCTCTCTCCTGTTACAGACAGAGCTGAATCAATACAGCGTCCTTCATCCTGCGCTCAGGCCTGACCTTGGCAGCCTTTTGTCTCCCTTTCAGGGGCAGAGAGCGTGCACATGCAGCAGCCGGAAGAAAACACGGGTCCTGCTGAAGCCTCTCCATGCTGAGAAAACTCCAAACGTTTTAAAAAACAGCTCATTAAGAGCCTAATGAGTCATATGTTTATTGGGTTTCCTTATCTTAGCCTAATGAACTGACACAGAGCTCGGGCTTGTTTGCTAAATTGCCAGGCGCAAGATGTCAAAACATTACTCGGACAAAACTCAAACGTTCTGGAAGTCTTGCTCATTTGCTTGAATGACGCTTTGTCGTTTTTATCCACCTCTAGTTACTTTACTGTTTTGGAAAGCTTGTGACATGAATTAGTTCCTGTTATCACTTACGTTAAAGCAGCGATAAGTGTCCAGAAAATTTACAACTTTACGTCTGATCGATCCAAAGCGCTGACACTAAAGCTAAAATAAAACACATTAAATAAACCGAACCCTTAATGATACCAAATTGAATTTTTTTTTCCTATGGAGCATTCAACCATAAAAGTCCCTGTGTATGTTGTTACCATAGTAACACGAACACACAAGAACAAACACATTCATATACTGCCAGAGCTCCTGTGCTAGGAAACGTATCAACCCCCTTCTGACCAATCAGAATCAAGAATCCAACAGCGCTTTGATATGAGCCGCAGTAATTAATCAGGGTGTTTGGATATTCCTCATGCACCGGTCTATTAAAAATGTGGGTCATCAGATAAACTCACTCTGACCTACATGCCCTCGTCTCAAATGGCAACAAGATCATATCGCGTGTTAATATTAATACTGAGGGAACAAAAACATTTCCACGCCCGGAGGTTGCGCTCCTTCACATAGAGTGTTTGATTAGTTTTAAACCCTGTGAGCAGTGATTCGGCTCGTGCACCGAGACTTGAGACACTGCGACTTGCCAATCACATGAAAGGTCGTCGGCTGGACTTTTCCCTAATGAGGTCCAGGTGGAACGCCGGCTAATCAGGTCACCTTTAAAAAGCTCCTCTTTCGGAGCTTAGGTCACTGCGAGGAAAACATAGACTATCCTTTTCTTTTTCAATCACAATCAGGTTGCGCAGTTTTAAGAAGAGGAGAAAGGAAAAGGAAACGGGGGGAAAGGGAAAGGAATAGGAAATGAATTGGATGAAATTGGAAACGTAAAAGAGGAAAATGGAAAGGTCGGGAATGGAAAGGAAGTAAATGGAAGGTAAATGGTGAATGGAGAGTGTAAAGGAAGGGTGGAGAGTGTAAAGGAAGGGTGGAGAAAGTGAAGGAAGGGTGGATAGTGTAAAGGACGGGTGGAGAGTGTAAAGGAAGGGTGGAGAGTGTAAAGGAAGGGTGGAGAGTGTAAAGGAAGTGTGGAGAAAGTGAAGGAAGGGTGGATAGTGTAAAGGACGGGTGGAGAAAGTAAAGGACGGGTGGAGAGTGTAAAGGAAGGGTGGAGAGTGTAAAGGAAGGGTGGAGAGTGTAAAGGAAGTGTGGAGAAAGTGAAGGAAGGGTGGATAGTGTAAAGGACGGGTGGAGAAAGTAAAGGATGGGTGGAGAGTGTAAAGGACGGATGGAGAGTGTAAAGGACGGATGGAGAGTATAAAGGAAGTGTGGAGAAAGTGAAGGAATGGTGGAGAGTGTAAAGGAAGGGTGGAGAAAGTGAAGGAAGGGTGGAGAGTGTAAAGGATGGGTGGAGAAAGTGAAGGAAGGGTGGAGAGTGTAAAGGATGGGTGGAGAGTGTAAAGGGAGGGTGGAGAAAGTGAAGGAAGGGTGGAGAGTGTAAAGGATGGGTGGAGAGTGTAAAGGGAGGGTGGAGAGTGTAAAGGAAGGGTGGAGAGTGTAAAGGAAGTGTGGAGAGTGTAAAGGATGGGTGGAGAGTGTAAAGGGAGGGTGGAGAGTGTAAAGGGAAGGTGGAGAGTGTAAAGGACGGGTGGAGAGTGTAAAGGACGGATGGTGAGTGTAAAGGAAGTGTGGAGAAAGTGAAGGAAGGGTGGAGAGTGTAAAGGACGGGTGGAGAGTGTAAAGGACGGATGGAGAGTATAAAGGAAGTGTGGAGAAAGTGAAGGAAGGGTGGAGAGTGTAAAGGACGGGTGGAGAGTGTAAAGGACGGATGGTGAGTGTAAAGGAAGTGTGGAGAAAGTGAAGGAAGGGTGGAGAGTGTAAAGGACGGGTGGAGAGTGTAAAGGACGGATGGAGAGTATAAAGGAAGTGTGGAGAAAGTGAAGGAAGGGTGGAGAGTGTAAAGGACGGGTGGAGAGTGTAAAGGACGGATGGTGAGTGTAAAGGAAGTGTGGAGAAAGTGAAGGAAGGGTGGAGAGTGTAAAGGATGGGTGGAGAGTGTAAAGGACGGATGGAGAGTGTAAAGGACGGATGGAGAGTGTAAAGGACGGATGGAGAGTATAAAGGAAGTGTGGAGAAAGTGAAGGAAGGGTGGAGAGTGTAAAGGATGGGTGGAGAGTGTAAAGGACGGATGGAGAGTATAAAGGAAGTGTGGAGAAAGTGAAGGAAGGGTGGAGAGTGTAAAGGGAGGGTGGAGAGTGTAAAGGACGGATGGAGAGTATAAAGGAAGTGTGGAGAAAGTGAAGGAAGGGTGGAGAGTGTAAAGGATGGATGGAGAGCATAAAGGAAGTGTGGAGAAAGTGAAGGAAGGGTGGAGAGTGTAAAGGATGGGTGGAGAGTGTAAAGGGAGGGTGGAGAGTATAAAGGAAGGGAAGGGAAGAGAAGGATTTTTAAAAAAGAAGAAACGGTAAATGAAATGGAATTAAAATGAACAGAAAATAATAGAAAAGAAGGAGAATGTAAAGGAATGGAAGAGAATGAAAAGTAAAGATAGAGAATTTAACAGAACTGAACATAAAAAAGGAATGGAATTATTTTGAAAGGAATTTAAATGTAAGGAAACCAAACATAGAAAAACAGGAGAGGACGTGAAGCAATAGAGCAGAAAAGAACGAATACTAAAGGAAAGAAACTGAACTGAATCAAACATACAGAAACAGAACTCAAAGGAAGAGAAAATAATGGAAAGATTGGGAATGAAAGGAATGAAAACATAAAGGAAATAGTAAAGGAACAGAAAGGAAAGATACAATCGAGAGGAACAGAAGAAGATGTAGAAATAGAACAGAAAAGAATGAAAGGAAAGGTACAAAGCATAAAGAAATTAAATGTAAAGAGCATAAAGGGAAGGAATAGAAAGGAACAGATTGTATTGATCCTGTAAAAGAAAACACCTGGGAAATATTTCCATGTGTGATTGTAAACTCCAGGTAAACAGAATCCTGGGATATCTAGTTTGATGTTTCACACTAGTCATACTTTACCTGGGATTAACAATTAATCCTGAGTGTATTCATGATCTCATTCACACTGTGTATCCCTAAACCCTGGATTAATCAAATTATTTCTGTATTTGTTCCCGATAACAACCACGATTGAAGAATTACAGCTCACAGTGAGAAATAAAGTCAGGGTTTTTGGTGTATTTAATTCAATTAAATGAATGGATGGATGGATGGATGGATGGATGGATAGATAGATCTTTTAACAATGGACACTGTCTCAAAGCTGCTTTACAGAAGTATAAAGACATGGAATATTACACATAAATGAACATTTATCCTAAAGAAAAAGCTTGAGTCAATGGTGGCAGAGGTGAATGATATGAGGAAGAAACCTTGAGAGGAACCAGGCTCAAAAAGGAACCTCAACCTCATTTGGGTAACACTGGACAGGAAATAGAGTTATGTAGTTGTCCAGACGTTCAATGATTTCAGCTTTCACTCATTTATCTCTGTTATTTATATTCTGAACTGACTTTTCAGAGGATAACTGTAAAATAAATTAAACCGCCTCCTCTTCGAGTCAATTCCTGCCTCGGTTTCTTTTTCTACACCACATGAGGTTTCTATGATGTTCAAAGCTCATGATATGAGGGGGAAGTTTTGTTCAGGTTCTGATCAGGTGTCTACTGCTAAGCATGGTCCACACTATACATATTTGGCACCACAGTGAGGAGGGAAAAAGCCGTGATAAACCCACTTCTAAACCACGAGTGTGAAATGTTCCTCTACCCGGGGTTAGAACGATAATAATTCTGGGTTAAATGCAGCATGAAAAGCCCTAAACAGAATACAAGGGAATGTTCTGGAAAGGATCTGCCCATAATGTAAGCGAAAGGAAAATGGATCAAACCTCTGTGGGAAAATACTACACCACACACACAACATTAAAAGGCACATTAATATAAAAACAAATGATGCACACTTAACCTAAAGTACATGCAGTGGAGCAATAAAGTCACTAATCACAATACAATATTATTAAAAGCATCATAACATGAAACACCTCTTCAATCAACGTGAAGCTCCGATTTTATTTTACAGTATATGGCAGACGGCTGCGTTCGGAACAACTCTTTTCCGAAACCGCATCCTCGAGCTAATAAACAGATCAGAGGGTCCGAGAGGACTAAAGCTGAAATAATGCACTGTACAATACACAAAAAGAACAAGCAGGTCAGTGGAGAAGAAAATAGGACTTTATTGCATCACGTGTGTGTAATAGCAATACGAACTTTCATTTACAAAAGTCGAACAAAAACATGTCTTAGTGCTAAAGGGAAAAAAAAACAATAAAAATAAGATACAGATGAAATAACTAGCGGATTTCAGACAGCGACACTTTTACATCTTCCTCTTCTGGGTGCTGATGTATAACACTGGAAAATAGAAAACATATTTTAAATAAGAAAACAAAAATATTAGGAGAGAGAGAAATTATAAGGAAAAAAATTATTAATATCTTAATATTATAGGAAACTAATCAATAGCCAACTTGGCCATTTTTTATTAATTAAAGCTGCAATATTTAATTTTATCTTTTTATTCCTTTCTTACACAGATTACCAGGAGGAGATATAGAACTAAAAAAAAAACAACAGGTTCAGCTGTGGACTTGACAAAAGTTTATAACGTCATGGATGCAACGTGTTTGGAAAACCAATCAACTTTGTGTCAGTCATTTTAAAAGGTCCTGGGGGCGGGGTTTATACGCAGGAATTTGGTGCAAGATCAAAGTAGTTTAAAAACCAAACTCAACAAAAAGATTCATTTATATATTTTTAATTTCAGTTGCACATATCAAGAGGAGCAAGTTGCTACTGCTAAATGCTAACGCGGTCATCGTCCGTTAGTGATATCTGTGTGTGTGTGTGTCTATCCTATACATCGATCAGGCATAACATTATGACCACCTGCCTAATATTGTGTTGGTCCCCTATTTGCTGCCAAAACAGCCCAGACCCATCCTGCACTGTGTATTCTGACACCTTTCTATCAGAACCAGCGTTAACTTCTTCAGCAATTTGAGCAACAGTAGCTCGTCTGTTGGATCGGATCACACGGGCCAGCCTTCACTCCCCACGTACATCAATGAGCCTTGACCGCCCATGACCCTGTCACCGGTTCACCACTGTTCCTTCCTTGGACCACTTTTGATAGATACTGACCACTGCAGACCGGGAACACCCCACAAGAGCTGCAGTTTTGGAGATGCTCTGATCCAGTGGTCTAGCCATCACAGTTTGTCCCTTCATCAAACTCGCTCAAATCCTTACACTTGTCCATTTTTCCTGCTTCTAACACATCAACTTTGAGGACAAAATGTTGACTTGCTGCCTAATATATCCCACCCACTAACAGGTGCCATGATGAGGAGATCATCAGTCTTATTCACTTCACCTCTCAGTGCTCAGAATGTTATATCTGATCGGTGTATATTTTCCCCCAGCTATTCCTGATTGGTCATTCGATTTGAATATTAGACATAAGTCAATGACGTTCATTCATGGAGGTGATATCTGCCACATACCATTATTTCCTCTGAGAAACGCATCTCCATATTTATTCTTCAGCTGGCCGTTGACGTACTCCTCCGTCTGCTCCACTGCGATGTTCATGTAGCCGTCCAGACACGCCAGAACACCTGAGGAGCAAAACAAGAAGGAAAAAACACACTTAACTAACACAACCTTCATTAAAGTGAGGAGCACAACCAACACAAACTGAATGTGGCTTTACAAACACCCAGGTGAGTGTATAACCCTTATACACTCTATACAGTAATTACAAAAGAAATCCAGTGTCGTACCTCCAGTGTTGGCCATTATTTTCCTATAATAGCACTCAAGTGTTTCTCATTCTTTTATTCATTAGGGATTTAAAGCATCTACGACTGCACCCGCAGCTGCCTCTCGGGTTTACCTTTAATTCATTCCTTCCTGTTTTTTGTCAGGCTATTTCATCCAAATCTGACCCTCCTGACACTGTTCTACACTTTTCATCTTTCTTCAAACGTATAATGCTCTTAAACTCTGTGCTCCACCACCACATGGAGCATCAAGAGGTCA
Organism: Hemibagrus wyckioides; assembly: GCF_019097595.1. Taxonomy (NCBI): domain Eukaryota; kingdom Metazoa; phylum Chordata; class Actinopteri; order Siluriformes; family Bagridae; genus Hemibagrus; species Hemibagrus wyckioides. The sequence continues at coordinate 6,847,457 of NC_080712.1, forward strand.
TCTGGACTGCACTCAGATCCTTATGGCTCTTATATCAGAACCAGATTTAACGGCCAAGTATGTTTTTACACACACAAGGAATGTGGTACCAGGGGTTTTTAGGGGACCCCTAAAAGTACAGACACTAAATAATAACACTGTAAAATAAATGTATAGACAATGCTATGCAGAAACTTTTATATATCTATTTAGTACATCATCCTCCTCTATAGTCACTGTTTACTCCATGCCTCGTTTATTAAATCGATCCGGGTTATTCTTCAGAATTTTGTTTTATCAGGATTAGGGTGTTGCACCACGGTTCTGGAGAAACGACATTTCATTCCATTGCATCAGACGTAATGGCTATAAAGATCTTCTTAGATCATCCACACATCATCACACTTTCTTCACCTCTGTAATCCACTCCAGAGTTGAGCTTCACCACCACCGGCCGCCCGATGATCTGCTTCAGGAAATCACTTGGGGTTTGCTTGCGTACACTCATTTTCACTTTGATGAGACAGAAAAATAACACCACAGTCAGGATTCCAGTACACAGTGACTTCTGTTGATTTACACAATGCAGATACTCAGCAATGGGATTTACATACATTACACTGTACATGGTGTGGAGAAAGGGGGAAAAATCTACATATAAATCTGGTTTTGCATTAGAATTATCTGTTCCTTTATTACACGCTAATTATAATTGTAACATACTAACTCTTTGATCATTATAACTATTAGCTGTTTTGTTCTCTGTAGCACGCTAACAGCCTTTTGTTCCCACCCGTAATTAGACAAAAACCAACATTGTCACGTGACGGCATAGTTTTTTAAGACTCAACCAGAATTCCACCAATCACACGCGAGATCGTCTTAATACCGGAAGCGGCGTTTTGTCGGAATACAGGTAGGAGAAAAAGAAACGCTTAACCAACCTTACCCGGTGACAATACTAATATTCTATAATGCTAAGATGTGCAAATTCTTCTGAAGTATAAATGTAAATATAATTGTGTTAATAATGAAACATAATAATACCTAGCGACACGGTAACGTTTGTTAATACTCACATTTGTTGCTACGCTAGTTGCAACGTTCACTGCACGTCTTGATGAAATGTAGCGCTGATGGAGTTCAGCCAATCGGATTGCAGGACTAACACAGAGTACGGAAGTCGTCACGGGACATGAAAAAACGCATTTCGATAAACACGGCTAAAAAAGTGTTTATTGCTCGTATTTACAGTGTTGCGTTGGTTTTGATAAATTATTCACTCAATTTGTTGTTATTCAGAATAAATATATATTGAATAATTAAAAAAACATGTAAAGGATAATTTCAAGATTGCATAACTTAATAAAACTGTTTTTATACACTGAATGTATGAAAACACTGATCTAATCAAAATGTATGGACACTTATAAGTGTTTATTTTTAAAAAGTATTTTTTATTAATTTATTTTTACAAGCTTTTTGTACAAAATCTGCATTCTGCTCTTAAATAAGCAACAGTTTGAGTGTATTTTAATCATACAATTAGCAAATACTGTACACTAAATCTGGTTAACTAGCATCTATGCTAATGGCATTAGAACGTAAAGGACATTATAACGATTAGATTTTATATTTCGTTTCAATTTACACAATATTATACATAATTTGTTGGGAAGAAAAAAGTAGAAATTAGCGACTTTGTCTTCTTCCCATTATCTTTAAGAAATTTCCTGTTGAAAACTGCCTTGCGGAATATTCCGGGTACTTCACAGGGATGAGTTTGTTCAGGTAACAAGATTGAGTGAATGTTGACTAAAATGTATGTTTTTCATAACCTACAATGGACATACACTATATTGCCAAAAGTTTTGGGACACCCCTCCAAATCATTGAATTCAGGGGCTGGGCTCCTACTTCCAGTGAAAGGAACTCTTAATGCTTCATACCAAGACATTTTGGACAATTCCATGCTCCCAACTTTGTGGGAACAGTTTGGGGATGACCCCTTCCTGTTCCAACATGACTGCACACCAGTGACCAAAGCAAGGTCCATAAAGACATGGATGAGTGAGTTTGGTGTGGAGGAACTTGACTGGCCTGCACAGAGTCCTGACCTCAGTAGAACACCTTTGGGATGAATTAGAGCGGAGACTGTGAGCCAGACCTTCTCGTCCAACATCAGTGCCTGACCTCACAAATGTGCTTCAAGAGGTATGGTCAAACATTACCATAAACATACTCCTAAACCTTGTGGAAAGCCTTAAAACAAGAGTCGAAGCTCTTATAGCTGCAAAGGGTGGGCCAACTCCATATTACATTCATGTGCATGTAAAGGCAGACATCACAGTTTTGGCCAATATAGTGTATCATGGGAAAAGAATGATTCAGACTTAAATGAAAAAAATAATAAGATTTGAAATGTGTTTTAATGATTATATTTTAAGTCTAGTAATAGTGGGCTGTTTAGCAAGTGCTGTAGAAAGCAGGTACACGGATTGTTGTGAAAGAAATTTGTGTGTACAAGTTAATTTATATGACAATAAAGCAAATTCTAGTTAAAACAGTAAAATGCATAATAAAATAAAAATAACAATTCCCAGTATAAATAAAAAATCTGGTCATGTTATGTTGTGCAGCCAATTAAGCCAATTTGGCACTAATTCATCTGTAAACAATTGCTGCTAACCGAGATAAACAGTGAAATTTCCTATTCCTTAAAACCTACGGAAGAATCTATGCAAGATGAATGAAAATATGACCTAGATTGTATATATCTACTTGAACAAAAGATAAGCATAGTTTGAGCAGAATACATGATTCAGATGGGATTTAGAGAGACAAAATGCTCAAGCCATTTGCAGAGGCTATGATTTCAGCTCAATTCTTCTTAAAGCTCATTGATATATTGATGCATTTTAATAGTTTAATAGCATTTTATATACGGAGTGTACCATTTGTAAATTCAGCATTTGCATCATTGTTAATTTTATTTGTTTTATTTTCTCAGAATGATGTTTCTACCTATATACACTGATCAGGCATAACATTATGACCACCTGATTAATAGTGCCTTGGCCACCCATGACCCTGTCGCAGGTTCAGTACTGTTCCTTCCTTGGACCACTTTTGATAGATACTGACCACTGCAGACCGGGAACACCCCACAAGAGCTACAGTTTTGGAGATGCTCTGATCCAGTGGTCTAGCCATCACAATTTGGCCCTTCGTCAAACTCACTCAAGTCCTTACGCTTGCCTATTTTTCCTGCTTCTAACACATCAACTTTGAGGACAAAATGTTCACTTGCTGCCTAATATATCCCACCCATTAACAGGTGCCATGATGAGGAGCTCATCAGTCTTATTCACTTCACCTCTCACTGCTCATAATGTTATGCCTGATCTGTGTATAGTGGCCTGTTTTCATATTAATGTCACGCTGATAATCTATTTCACATTGTATTACACATATACAGATAACTTCTATTGTAAATACGTATGAGGTACAACCATAACACCTCAGAATGTGGTAAATGAGGATTTTCCAGCTTTACTAATGTAATGTAATGTATAACTTACAGCAGTATCAGTAACATTCCTGTGCAATATGAATACACATTCCTTGCTTCACTTCCATATGATAAACAACTTTAATGCAGTGTTCGATATCCGACGTAAAGATTTTGGCTCAGTTGATGACCAACTGCTCTTCTTTTACATCCATTACTGTAATTATAACATCAATCCCAATCACCTTCCACAAGAAATAAAAGATCAAATTAATTTGTACATATTAAATTTTATGTATTTATGCACATTAATGATTGTGCCAAAATATGTTGTTAGTTGACCTTCACTATCTTTTATGCACTAAATGTAACTAGATACCTTCATCCCAAGAAAACACAATGCTGCTTGTCGATGAGTTTGTACCCTCAAAAAGCTATATATACTTATTTTTTTTACCTTTTATTAGAGGATCTTGAGGATGTAGTGTTCCTGTCTAACCATGGTACATAATTGGACCTCAAGGAGTACCACTGTATTTCTTCTATCCTGCGGAGAAGAATTTCTGGCTGAAATATCTAGCTTGGGCTGGTAGATTGTTTTTGCCAGTGGTTAGGGTAAGATATTCTCCAGCTTCCTTCAAACTTTCTCAAGACTGAAATCTTCCTACAGCTTCAGTAACTGCTTTTTCATGGTTAGGGATCCAGAGCCAATCCCGGCTCCAGTCCATCCCAGGGCACCATACTCACACACGTTTACACTAGTCATAGACAGTCCATATACTGGCATGTTTTAGGAGGAAACCCAGAGGAAACCTACATGGACATTATCCAGTTGCTTTACTGCTGTGTTATTTCTTAAAAAGGACAGGTTTTCTTTCTACCAGAAATGCTCTGTTATTTGTCAGGTGGTTCCTGGTCCAGCTACGTTAGAATTTTCATCAAGGTTTGCTTCATCTGTCTTGTTCATAGTGCTAATGAGGATCTGAATAATATTAGAGTTATTGCTTGTTATTTCCTTTTAGACAGCCCAATGAAATTGGTGTCCATTTGCCAGGGTCACATAATCACCTGATCTTGCATTCCAAGCTTCCCATAGCCATAACGTCTATCCTGCTGACCATTAATTGGAGCTAGGATCTGTCTGTATGGTGACGCTCAGCCCACAGACAGCACCCCAGGTGCCACCCCAGGGGTCGCTTTCCTGAACTAAGCCATCAGCACGTCTCTTTCCTCGCCTCTGGTCCTCCCATCTGCGTCTGTTCATCTGTGAAGAGGACCCGATGCCAGAACAAGTTCACCACAGACTTGTAGGTGTGATGTCTATGAACATGTGATGAACACAGCATCTGAAACAAGCTCTCACTTGAGGGTGACCAGACCTCGGAAGATTATTTGTCTTGCCAGTCTGGAGCGGCTTTAACCCAGAGTGACTGGCACGTTGGCACAGAATAGCCTGTGTGAAGTGTGCCAACAGCGTCACTCTCAAGACATGATGAGATGGAGAGAAACTGACAAACTGAGGCCTTTTTCTTGCAGTCACCTAAACTCTTCTTTATTAAAGTTTTTTTTTTTTTAAAGGTGACCTGATTAGGCATCATTCCACCTGGACCTCATTAGGGAAAATCCCAATCCCTGACCTTTCGTCTGATTGGCATGTTGCAATGTCTCTGTGTAAGATATGTTTTTAGACAGGGGGCTTAAACCAAATCCCGCTAAGGGTGCACAACCTTTAACCTAAGTAGGCATTAAATCTTAGGTGTAGTTTATAGAGAGACAGATATTGTATGTGCCTGAGGTTAGGTCTTTTCTGTTTGGATCAAGTCCAGCGTGAAGAGTAACAGAACATAGATGGACATGTATTAATCTTCATTCAAAAAAGCATGCATTTCCTTTATCATGTAATATTTGTGTTATTGGATCATTCATTTATCTTGAGACATGTCCAGATCTTATTGAATGTATTTATAGTATGAACTAAATAAAGAAAAAACAAGTATGCTTAAGAGGATAAAATGCAAAAATTAAATCAAGTTGGCGACAATAAATCATAAAAATCCAACAAAATCTTTGTCTTTTTTGTAAATCCGGCTTTATGCGGTATGATTTCCTCCTGATTTTGCAGTCACAGACAAAAATAAGTTTATTTTAAAAAATAAGTATTTTTACCCAGCCTACTAGAGCCAAAATATTCATAGAAATGTTTTAAAAACCAAAAATGTAAGTAAATGTTGATATCAAACCAAATTCTGCTCTCTGGGATGCCCCAAGTGCTTGTTCATAAGCATCTATAATTTGAAGGTGTTTACCGTCAACCACTAAAATTCATTGTGAAGTTATCTGAATAGAGTCCTGACTAATTTTATATCAGAATTGTAGCCAGAAAAGAATTTATTTGTTTATATTGATTGCAAATGGCTGATTTGTCGATTTGCATTCTGGCAGTGGAATAGAATGCTAGCGTGCTGGTAAAAAAAAAAAAAAAAGAGTTAAGCTTGCTTTAAAAACATTTCCTCTATATACAAGCCCTATTCATTCCACAAAACTAGATCAGACTATTTCTTTCATTTTCTTCAATCACAGTTCCTATATTAGAAGATCTTCATCCTATAATCTGACTTATACAGTAGAACACACATTGTGCTCGAACACAGTGCTTTATAGAATTCGGCCAAGATTATATTGACATATTGACTCTACTATTTGTCATATTTATATTTATCTATCTATCTTATCACTCCTTATAGTCTTATATCATGCTGCTAGACCACTTTATTCTCCACATGAGGGATTAATAAAAGCTTATCATTAAGTTATTTTTTCTTATCTTGTATTATCTTATACAGCAGCTCTTAAAAATCGTTAAAGGGGTTCCTCAGGGTTCTGTCCTTGGCTTGGATTATTCTATTTAATGTTTTAATGAGGCTAGAAAACAAAATTCAGTAACATTGAGCTCCTGTATTGAGCTTCTTCCTCTACTCAAGGAAAATGGAAATGTATAATGTGAATAAATATATTTTTAAATAAAAATCCAGACTTGCAGCCTTTGATGTGTTTAATAAGTTTAACTTTTGAACATAAGTACAAATGGGAAATCCTGTCTTGCTTAAATATTTTAGTATATCATACATTTACAACAAGTCAGTCATTATCTAATACCTCTAAAACAATAATAATTGGATAATTGGACTCCCGCACTACCACAGAGCTGTGTGTAATCAAACCCTGAGCTTACACCTGAGCTGAGAATCAAACTCATAGTGCTGGTGTTTAGTATCAGACACATGACCAATGACCAATCTCTTGAATCTAACACTGTACAGTAGTTCTAGTGTATTTCCCATCAGCACCAACATCCTCGTCAGATTTCACATTCTAACTGCTTTACGTTAAAACTATGTGAATCGATCACGCTCACTCTACGCTTAATCTTTCTACAACTCTCAATCTTTTGAGAAACTTAATATTTTTATATAAACTATGCATAAAAGTTTTCTCAAATCTGCCTGACCACATATAAAATGTATTACAAATAAAAACTAAAACATGGTGTTTTCTTCTTATCTCACTACTAGTGAAATATAAATTCCATTTTAAAACGTAAATGTTTCAATATTAACAAGATTACGTTGAATAATATAAAAATTCCCACTATAAAATGTATTATTTCTTTAATTAAGTGCTAACAGAAGTACAATTATAGCTCAGATTATATCGTTGGTTGGTTGTAAACTAATTGTTCACCAACTAGTGGGAACTAGAGGTAATCTGTTACCTTTCAAAAGCTTTTCTTTACCTTGCAACTCTCTGATGACTGCTAGCTTTGTGATGGCCTTACAAATTTCATCAGGTTCTTCCTCCATGTTATTTACCCAGAGTGTTTCACATTGAGGCTACATACTGTTAGCATAGTTGAATGGTCACCTCTCTGTATACCCAGTGATATTCCTGCTTTACTCAGTTAAGTTAGCTGGATTTCTCCTAATATACAGCAGTAGGGCTGAATTTGAAGCATGAGAGAAATTCATCTACCAGGGCTGTTCAGTGATACAGCAATCAAGCGGCATCTGCATCTAGAAGTGGTGTCCCAGATAAGGCAAAGATTTGGCAAGGTGCAGATGTTGACTCGCCAGTGCCAAGTCAACACAATTGCGGGTCTCCCTGGAGCAGCAACTGGGACAGGATGCACTGGCCCTGTCTTCCTCTACCACTGTTCTTCCCATGGTGTACAGAATTTAGCAACTAGGCCACAGAGTCCTGCTCGTGGTCCTGACCTTGGTAACCCTGCCAGCTTTGTCCCTTATTTGTTGCTTCAAATTGACAGAACTCCCAGAGTTCAGCACCCCAGTAAGGTCACATATGTCAGAGGGTTTGGCTCCTCGCACTGAATTGCAGTCCAAGAAATACACCTGAACCCAAAAGCCCAAAAGCCCCTAGTACACAAGCTGTGTATGCCCTTACATGGAAGTTTCATGAATGCTGTGCACCTCGTGCATTCATCTCACTGGGAATCTGTAAACCCATTTCAGCTGTTCTGAAATGGTCGAGACACTGCCATATGCAACAATTCCCAAAGAAAACAAAGGTTCCCACCCTGTCACAAGAGACCCTTACTAGGGATCTGTCATTTGACATGTGACCTAACAACATAATAATTAAATCAAACTGATTTACTGTTTAATAAAGGCAAATCTTACTACTACTTTTTATACCCATTGGTGACAATCCTATTCCCTGTTCATCTGTCACAAAGGAAAGGCATTACTCAGAGGAATTACTCAGAGGTGTATTAATCCAGGAGGTCTGCCTTGCTGCTACCTGAGCATCACAGTCCAGGTCCAGGCCTTCCAGGTTCAGATCCAGTGACATCAATGCAGTGGTAATATCCAAACACCTTATCCCATTGAAGAAATTCCTGGTTCTTCAAGCCATTGTCACATATATTGTCCTAGTGATTCTCACCACCCCTGGAAGTAAGAGGGGTTATAGAGTGGAATAGTAATGTAACTTTAGTCAGTCAGATGTAGTTCCAACCACGCAAGGAAGTTCTAGGGATAGATGAATGTATGAGAGTGTTGTTTATTGCAAATAATGGCTGCAAATAAGGTCTCAGTGTGCATGCAAAAAGTTTTCTGATTGATTGTCCCTGCATAGTACTACAGTTACATAAATAAGTTGGGTTATATGTGCATGAATTTGTGTACATAATTGGTTTTTCAAAAAAGAATCAAGAAAAAAAAATTAAAAATTGATACCCCAAAATAATTCGGAATTTACTTTAATTTATTAAAGTAAATAATAATAATAATAATAATAATAATAATAATAATAACAATTTAATTTAATTTATTATTTTAGGATTTGTATTAGGTTTTTTTTTTTTTTAAAGATTTGACAAAATAAGTTCTTTGTACATAGAGAATCTACAGGTGGTAAATGTTTTTTAAAACCTTTTCATGTTGACAATAAAAGTCTGTGGAACTGAATAAAATTAAGAGATTACCCCCAAACACTTGCCCCCTGCTTGCTTTTACAGTCTTTGCTATTAGCCACATTTACAGATCAGCCTTTCTCAACTAAAGCATTGCTTCCTTTTATTCATCATGGTTCTGAACTATGGAGAACATGGAGAACGCCTCTTTTTCCAAGACTACCAGAATATCAACAATCATGTTTGATTTTGCAGTAGTCTTGGAAAAAGAGGCGCAGGTGAGGAAAATCAGTAATGATAAAGGAAGTTACTGGGTGCACTGGATGTTGGTTTGAGGGAGGACAAGGCAGGAATCTGAGAGGCAGAATCATAAAGCACTTCTGGCGCTTCCAGACAGTTTGCTTGTTAGCAGGCCATGGCAGGCCAAGCAGAGGCTAGAGGTTAATTTGGTATCTGGCGCAGTGTTAAACAAAAGGTCAGTGCTACAAGTCCTTAAGTCATAAACAAGTGTGGTTAAGAACCATGTACACACCTAGGTCCAGGTTAATGAATATTCAATGAGCAGTTTTTCTCCTTTCATAGCTTCCTTCAGTTTGTGTCCTGAAGGGGTTTGAAAAGAAAAGCTTTAATTTCTTTTTAATCAAAGAAATCATTCACTTCATCACTGTGTGGTTTTTAAAGATTCTCTAGCGGGACTGATAATAATAATGGAGTGGTAGTACAGCTACTGCCATAATGTAATATGCACACACACACACAATATTGACCTCCTTGGTGTACTGCAGCTCATTCTTGACTTTATTGGATGGGAGCCAGGAAGCCGGACTTGTTAAGTGATACTGAATGAAAACACAATGGAGCCAAGGAGACACAACTTGGGTTTCACAAGCTTTTCTCTTCACCATTGTGGCAGTTGCCTGGAGAGGAAAATGAGAATGTTTTCCCTTCATCCGTGTTCCAAAAAAGACGACATTTTAACCTTATTGACCTGTCCTTCTAGAGCACTGCTGGTCTGCAGCTCCGTGTTTTCTTTGATGGCAAAATGAATAAAGCCGCCGAGCTACTTTAGGCATTAGCGTGGCTTCTCAGCATTCGTGAAAATGCAAAACTGATTTGCTGGAGACAAAAGAAAGCCTTAGTGCAGTACAGACCGTGCCCACGTTGCATGTCTTGGAGCGGTGCCTCGATCCCTGACTGACGCAAAAGTGGTAACTCAACAGTAATAGCATCCTAGCGAGGCCAGATGGGACTGTTTTTCACCCTGCCTCAAAAGACACTGGGGTGCTCAGATGGACAGTGGCACAGTTGATTCGCTGGCACAACCTGCCTCACCTTTTGCAGCTCCCCAAGACCTGAGAGGGAGGGGAGGCGAAATGAAAAGATTACAGAGCGAGCTGGAGCGGGGTTAGAAAAGAGGAGGGGTGGGTCAGCAAGAGCCAAGGGGAGAGAGGAGGAAAACGAGACGGGGAGGGGAGGGATCCCTGAGTTGCCGAAGGCAGTCGGTGGTGAGAGGATAGAGGGGAGAGAGGGGAGAGTCTAGACTGCATTGACCTTTGCGGCCGAGGGCTTTCTCTCCAGGGTCAGCCTGGATATGGAGGAAGGATAATGGAAAAACCTCAAGGGAGTTTTCAAATGAAAACCAGATTGGTTGGCGGAGTGTACTCTCCCCCTCCTTCGCATGCCCCACCAACCTTTTCTCCATAATCCTGATACTGGGTGGAGGTAATAGCTTGGAAATCATGGCGTAGCATTGCCTTGATCAAAAACGGAGCCTGGGACGTGGGTCATCTCTTCCAAACCCATAGATCCATCTATGCCTACCTTTATATATAAACATATCAGAACATTATAGGTTATGGACTCCAGCCAAACTGTGATTTAAGTCTCAATCTATGGCCTCTAGACCTGTGATAGATATGATTTTAGGTAATTTTGGACTTTTTTGAAATAGGATCACACACCGTTATGAAATGGTGAGCCATGTTCATGACACTGTGCATTATACTCCATTGTGAATATTGGCCACAGTTATTTACACTGCCTACTGCCCTGAAGTGAAGGCCAAGGTCAGTGCCTCATAATAAATTATTAGTTAGCCTTGTCCCTGCAATATACCATTCCTCAGACTGAAGCTAATTGAAGCTAACGAGACACATCAATAGATTTTCTATGCACTCCACCATTTTGATTGCGATTGAAATATATCTAGACTTTGCCATGGTTACAGCTGACCTCTGAACCCACTGTACACTGCTGGTAAGATCGTGAGGGAGAGAACGAGGGGAGAAAAGAGGCCAAGTCCAGGGCAGGAGTGCTCAGTGCAATTTGGAGGAAATCCACCGAGCCTCTCGAAGATGAAAGAAAAGTGCTTTGTGTGGATGACAGTGATGCCTGAAAGAAGCTGTACAGTCCCAGGCTGCCATGGTTGAGGGCCACAAGTTCTCCACCCCTTGGTGGAAGTGGTCTCTATGACCCCAATCCAGAAGGCATGCAGACACCCCCAAGCAGAGGAAGTTAGTCAAACCCCTTATTAGAGAGAGAGAGAGAGAGAGAGAGAGAACTAGATTTCTTGCATCCAAATCGCCTTTTATCTACTGTTCATCCTTCATTTGTGCAATATACTTAAACCTTATAACCCATGCTATCAGCTTATCTGCAAAAGTTCTACTGTACATAATTCAATGATTTTTATTAGTTCATTTATCCATCTGTTTTATCCTCAGAACAAAATGTCTTTCTATCTATTTTGAGAAACTTGAAATTACTTGAAACTTGTTGCATTATTATCTTCCTATCATGTCATTCAGTGCTTGGCCCCTTTGAGGACATTGCTCCCAGGTTCACTTGAAGCAAACCCCAGACCATTGTTTTAAGGTAGACCATAGATTGGCTTACACTTTTAGACAGGCTTCACATCAGCACTCATATACTTTGATAAATGAATGAATAAAATCATCTCTCACACTACCAGAACTTTGGTTGCATTAGCATTAAATAGGCCACAGGTGAAAATATCACATTATGCAATCTAAGACCATTAGTCTTAGATCAAATTGAGTCCAATCACATGATTTTTGGCCAAATATCATACAGTGTGAAGATGGTATAATTTTAAACACCTAAGCTTATCAGCCAATTTTCAGACCCCTTATCACCTGAAGTGTAATGCAGAGAAAACCCAGAGCTGAGCTGGAATATTCTATCGCCTCAGGCTGAAAAACAAATAGTATGCTAATAGAAGGACAAAATGCATGTTTTGTTTTCTCCGGGTTCTCGTAGTGGGAAATATGTTTTGCGTTACTGTTTGATATCTTTTATCTAAAAGGCCATGCCAGCTTAAAAGGTTGGGTCATACTGGAACTGTATTGGCGTTTCGATTGTATTTTTATTTATTTACTTATTTTTTTTATTTTTTTTTGGTCATGTGATGCAAGCAGAAGTGTCTGAGACGGAGGAGTGGACGCTCGGTGCTTATACAAAAAGAAACACTCCGCCGCAGCCATAAATATGCATCGTGACATTTGGAACAAAGCCCCCTCATCTTGCTTTCATGATGAGTTCTTCCAGAGCGCTGTAACATACTGCCATACTGTCACACCTTGTGTTTCATAAGCAATCTCCTCTGTTCATCGACTTTGCTGAGCCACCAAAAGGGCTGCAGTCAAGAGATACGGAGAAAGTTTAATACCCTTACTGTTAATATGTGTAAATATATATGTACGGGGGGTGGGGGGGGGTTGTCAGGGTGTCAGAATTATTGTATACATAATGGGTCCCATAGTCTTTTAGTCACATCTATCCTTCACAGAATAGTCACATGACCATCACATGTAAATAATCACATGAGAAGAATTTTATACATGTCCTTCTTTAGGCATGTCACATGTTTTCATGTAATTTTCATCTTCAATCATTTATTTTTACCTGTAGGCCAAAACACAATTAATAAAAATAACAATAAGAATATATAAAAGTAATATTTTCCACACGTGATCATGTGATTTCACCGTGTCATGTCATGAGTGGTTCATGTAAATAGGCTCATGTAAATATATGATACATGTGATAAAATGGGAAATGTTTCAGAAGCAAACTAGTAATAATAATATTATTTGATTTTGATGCTTTTTGGCTCTCAATTTTCTCCTTCATTGCTTCATTCCCACCCACCAGATAGCTCCCCTATCATGCACTGGCTACTAACATGGGATGGGGAAGGCTAACATGCTTTCCCAAAAACACATGAAGCAAGCCAACCACATCACATATAAAGAATAGTGCAGTCTGCCTTCTTCCACATACATGAGCTGACTGAAGATAGGCTAGCACCATGATGATTGACAGATGATTGATCCCTCCTGCTTAGAAGGTGCAGATCATTTTATGATTTTATATGGTCCCACCTTCTCTCAGGTCTGGTCCCACCTTCTTTCAGGTCTGGCCAAACCATTTCTTAGGTCTGGTCCCACTTTCTCTCAGGTCTGGTCCCACCATCTCTCAGGGTACAAGGGGCCCCACCTTCTCTCAGGTCTGGTCCCACCTTCTCTCAGGTCTGGTCACACCTTCTCTCAGGTCTGGTCACACCTTCTCTCAGGTCTGGTCACACCTTCTCTCAGGTCTGTTCACACCATCTCTCAGGTCTGGTCAAACCATCTCACAGGTCTGATCCCACCTTCTCTCAGGTCTGGTCCCACCTTCTCTCAGGTCTGTTCACACCATCTCTCAGGTCTGGTCACACCTTCTCTCAGGTCTGTTCCCACCATCTCTCAGGTCTGATCCCACCTTCTCTCAGGTCTGGTCCCAACATCTCTCAGGTCTGGTCCCACCTTCTCTCAGGTTTGGTCCCACCATCTCTCAGGTCTGATCCCACCATCTCTCAGGTCTGGTCCCACCTTCTCTCAGGTTTGGTCCCACCATCTCTCAGGTCTGATCCCACCTTCTCTCAGGTCTGGTCCCAACATCTCTCAGGTCTGATCCCAACATCTCTCAGGTCTGGTCCCAACATCTCTCAGGTCTGATCCCACCTTCTCTCAGGTCTGGTCCCAACATCTCTCAGGTCTGATCCCACCTTCTCTCAGGTCTGGTCCCACCATCTCTCAGGGCCTGCATCTCTCAGGGTACAACACACCGAGACTCTTTTCTGTCCTGGCACTGAGATGGTGGAATAAACTTTCCCTAGACATCTGAACAGCTGAGTCACTGACTGTCAAGACGTACCTCTTCCTGAGACACTTAAACTTGCACTTATATTTTTTTCTGTTTGTTTAACAAAATGTTTGTCTGCCATATTTCCTTCCAACAGAGTTTTCGACTCATGATATCCTTAGTCTGTGACCTAGTGAACCAGTATTGCTATATTTATCGATAGAGACTTCAAAGCTCTTTTGTACATCACTCTGGATAAGAATGTCTGCCAAATGCCGTGAATGAAACAGTAAAATGTAAATGGTTGAATCAAATGATTTAAATCTAACAAACCTTATAGATTTTGAGACACCTATTTGGAATAAGCAATACAAAATGAAGGTTTTCATTCATCTGAGGCACTCATATAAAACATATATAGAGATATGAACGTATCACACTTTCAAGGTAGCAATCAAAAGGCCCTGAACTACATTTCCCATCAGCCCTAGCATGTCACAAGTCCTTATCCTAAGCTCCTCTGTCTCATCTAACCCTGATATAGCATTCCTGTATAAGTTTAGTTTGTGCCTCCTCAGTGTCAAGCTTTTGTTGTTTGTGTGTTTCTATTTGTACCTTTGTCTCAATCAAAGTCTGTATATTTTTCTTCATATCTCTGTTTTTTGGTTCTTGTTTTCTGATGTATCTCTGCTGTTTGTTTGCTCTTACCCCAACCTCAACTGACTTCCTCTTCCTGCCTGAGCTCAGAGTAAACAATGTGTAATGCTTTAATCCTTATTTTCCTGATGCACACCATTTTTTGGCATGGTTTATTTTGATTTTCTTCATACTCATGTGTAGGTTGATCACCTATAAAGTCCAAAGGGTTTTCCTATCACAGCTCATTTGCATTTACATTTACTGATGTCCACAAAACTCCATAAAAGGTCAAGCTCACTGAGGGCTGGAAACATGAAATGCCTACTAAAGAGTGAGGCAGATGTGGAAATTATTTAGATTCACTTCTATATTAATAAAAAAAATATATTTAACAATGAATCAGTGTGTGAAAAGGTTAGAATCTATAGAAATGTGAATTAGGTGTTAATTAAATGAGGTGACAAGGAACCGGAGGGGAAAGAAAGATGCCCAAGATGATGGAGCTGCATATAACTGACTTATAACCCTGTTTTCATCCTCTAAAATAAATCATAGCAGTCTTTAATCATTTTTCCGCTTGCTAAATCTTCCATCAGATGAGGTATTTTTTACAGCTTACATCTCTACTCAGACTTATGTCTTTCTTGAATGATTATTTGTCTTGTCTTATTTATGAAAACGATTATAAAGCGATTATTTGTTTTGTTCAACTTGCCTGGTTGGCACTTTTTAATTTATTTTACATTTTCATTTAATGAATGCTAATTATACAATATGACTTTTTTTTAACCCAACCTGGCTTCTCAATGCTGTTCTTAATTCTTGACGTAGTAAAGTAGCATGTTTCTGATACAGACTCCAAAGCTTTTCTGTAATTTCTGCCGTACAAACGATTTAAAGTGTACAGAATATTTTAATTCTAAATGTTCAGTAATCCAGATTATACACCGATCAGACATAACATTATGACCACTGAGAGGTGAAGTGACTAAGACTGATGATCTCCTCATCATGGCACCTGTTAGTGGGTGGGATATATTAGGCAGGAAGTGAACATTTTGTCCTCAAAGTTGATGTGTTAGATTTGAGCGAGTTTGACGAAGGGCCAAATTGTGATGGCTAGACCACTGGATCAGAGCATCTCCAAAACTGCAGCTCTTGTGGGGTGTTCTGCAGTGGTCAGTATCTATCAAAAGTGGTCCAAGGAAGGAACAGTACTGAACCTGCGACAGGGTCATGGGTGGCCAAGGCTCACTGATGCACGTGGGGAGCGAAGGCTGGCCCGTGTGATCCGATCCAACAGATGAGCTACTGTTGCTCAGATTGCTGAAGAAGTTAATGCTGGTTCTGATAGAAAGGTGTCAGAATACACAGTGCAGGACGGGTCAGGGCTGTTTTGGCAGCCAAAAGGGGACCAACACAACATTAGGCAGGTGGTCATAATGTTATGCCTGATCAGCGTATGATTCAGCATCAGTCAAGTCGAAGTTGACATTAGTTTACGCACGGTCAGGATTACGGGTAGGATACAAATTTTTTTTGTTGTTGTTGTTTTTTTACAGGATTTTCATAAATACCAAATGTATTGTGTAAACACTCATACAAATAATTTACAAATAAGTTCATTTGTATCCATCTTGATAAATGAGGCTAATTATGAGTAAACATGCATTTGATCAATTTTGCAGTATGTATAAAGTCTATATATATATATATATATATATATATATATATATATATATATATATATAAAATTAGGTTTAATATATATAATTAAAATATATATTTAATATTAAACATACTGTGTAGTAAATACAACCCATTCAAAATGTATTTTCCTTGAAGTCCTAAAATATCTACTCCATTAATACAAGTGTTAGTCTCTTTGTTTAAGTCTACTTTATTAAAAAAAAGAAAAAAGAAAAAGTGTATTAATTTTTATCATTTTTCATTTTTCAAATAAAGTGAATCCTTATTGAAAAGCGTTACTGGTTTGGCAACACAGCACCAGCAAATACATTATGTGAGGATGATGATGTTCTCTTCGAACACCTCATAGCTTGAGAGATCACACTCCGGGGAGCTATAACCCTCTTTCCAGCTTCTACACATCTCTGTCTTTCCTCCAGAAACTCTCTCGAGTCTCCACATCTATCTTTCTGTCCATCTCTCTTTCTCTCTCTCTCTCTCTCTCTTGCTGACTCCCACTCTGCCTTTTGACCAGCTGTGCTTCTGCCACAGAGAAGCTGTGAGTCAGACACTGAGCGCCAGTTCTCTCTCTCTCTCTTTCTCTCTCTCTCTCTATCTCTCTCTCTCTCTCCATCTCTCTCACCACATACTGAATATTCATGGAGTCAGTGAGACGTTGTGTTTCATCCTAAGGCCTCCTGTTTCTAAGTAAGAATCAGAATAGTTTACTCTGTGTTCTCTGTGTGACCACAACGGGTTTGCTCTGGTATTCAACGTTTTATACAGAGAAACCTGACTGGATTTGCAGCATTTCCTTCATACGGCTTAGTAAATTATGAAAAAATGTAATATAATGAATTAGAATTGCAGTTAGCATCATCCAGTGTGATTTATTAATATAGGAAAATATGTTACATTTGAATCTATTAAAAATATTACTCAAAAACACAGATTTCATTAAAAAGAATTGTTTACATTTTTAAATAAAATATGAAAATAAAAATAAAATGCAATTTAAAATATTATATTGATTATATTTAAACTAATATAAATGTTTAATAAAATAAAATATTTTTGTAAATTATTAAGAAATTTATTACAAAAAAATTACAATTGCACTTGCATCAGGCAATGATTTATTTATGTAGCAAAATATATTACATGTGAATATAATAAAATATAACAAAAAAAATTTTGGTTTTAATTTGTAAATAAAATAGTAAACAAAATAAAATTAAAAATATATACATATTAATAAAATAAAAGACATTTTAATAGGAAATTTATTATAATAAATTAGAATTGTGCTTAGCATCAGCCAGTGTTATTTATCAGTATAACAAAATATATTACATAATAATATATTACATTTAAAAAAAATGTATTTCATTAAAAATAATTGTTTACATTTTTAAATAAAATATGATCATAAAAAATAACATTTAAAAATGTATATTTTAATAAAATAATATAAAATTTGTTTATTTTAAAATTTAGTAAATTATTAAAAAAATATATTATAAAAAATTAGAATTGTGCCTAGCACCAGCCAGTGTGATTTATTTATATAGCAAAATATATGACATATGAATATATTAAAATCATCAAAAAGGATTGTTTAATTAAAATATGAACATAAAAATAAAATTCAATTAAAAATATATTTTTTAGTGTTAATAAAATAAAATAAAATACATTTTAAGCAAAGTAGTTCCTGCTCTCACTTACGTTATTGCCACAAAATGCTGCTGTTCCTTCCCTTGAGTTAAATTTTGATGCTTCTTCCACAGGATGATGGAGGAGGCATTATGTTTTCAGGATCTGCCTGACATTCCACTCAGCGTGATATCTCAAGAATGTATAGGATTTCTATGGAATTATCATTGCCAATTGATTCATCTGATTCACCAAGGTCACGGCAAGGTCAAATGCCGGAAATAGTTTTTCTTTAATAGTTTCCTTCCTGTCTGCTATGCAGAGATCTTTCTTATATGTTCAAAGCCCAGATATCTCTCAATCTGTCCATCTATCCGTCCATCTGTCGGTCTGTCGAAAGGAAATTCTTTTAGTGCTGTGAAAGAGAATATAGGAACTGCATGGCCTTGTGCAGATTAAACCTTTGAGACTGCTTTAAGGTTTAAGTTTGAGAAATAAAATACAGGCTATAGTAACCTCAAAGGAGAACATGCTTTAAGCTCTTGACAGCTATTTCAGGACATGATACATTTATTTACCTTCAAGAACATGTAACATGCATGGAACGTTTCCATTACACAGACATTCTCTGGAGTGGAAAAAGGTTCTTTTGACTATGAATGGCAAGAAAAAAAGAGGTTTTCTAAGAACCATTTACTGAAAAGGGTTCTACAAAAATGGATTATTATTGCAAAAAACATTTTTTGGTTCTTTCTGGTACCTTTATTTTGAAGAAGAAGAAGAAGAAGAAGAGAAGAAGAAGAAAAAGCCTTTATTGTTGTCACATGTCCATTAGAGCACAGTGAGACACTTTTCTTTACATATCCCAACTTTAGATGTTGGGGTCAGCACTTCTGGAGCAGAGAAGGTTAAGGGCCTTGCTCAGGGGCCCGAAAGTGGCAGATTAGTGCTGAGGCTTGAATTAGGTTTTAAAATAACAACAAAGGTGTCCCCAGGTCTGTTTTTGGGTGCTCAAGGTGTCCCTAGGTCTGTTTTAGAGTCCTTAAGATGTCCCCTTGTCTATTTTGGTGTCCTCAAGGTGTCCCCAGGTCTATTTTCTTGTCCTTAAGGTGTCCCTAGGTCTGTTTTTGGGTGCTCAAGGTGTCCCCAGATCTATTTTGTTCTGCTTAAGGTGTCCCTAGGTCTGTTTTGGGGTGCTCAATGTGTCCCCAGGTCTATTTTGGTGCCATTAAAGTGTGCCCAGGTCAATTTTGGTGTCATTAAGGTGTCCCTAGGTCTGATTTTTGGGTGTTTAAGGTGTCCCTAGGTCTATTTTGGTGAAATTAAGGTGTGCTCAGTTCTATTTTGGTGTCATTAAAGTGTCCCCATGTGTGTTCTTGGGTGCTCAAGGTATCCCTATGTCTGTATTGGAGTCCTTAAGGTGTCCCAATGTCTATTTTTGGATGCTCAAGGTGACCCTAGGTCTATTTTGTTGTCCTTAAGGTGTCCCCTGACCTTCTGATCAACAACCCAGAGCCTTAACCAATTGAGAGAATAAACATACAATGTATCTCCAATAAGAACCCATACAAACACTGTGTATATTTTAAAGTAGCAAGAAGGACCAGACTTCACCGGTTTTGAGTTGGTTTTCTTCTAGTTAATAAGACCTGATCTTGTCATATTACTGCACTCAGAAACTGCAGTCAGAAGAAGGTTCTGTATGGAATCTTTTATAGAGTCATTCTTTCATAATATATTGAGTAATTGAGTAAAGCAATAATAATAATTGTTCAAAACATAAATGGAATGCAATATACTGAGCACAAAAATCCTTTTACACTACAACCGAGCAATGTAAAAGACAATGAAACAATATAGCCGTGTTCTTTGTTGTTACTATAAAACCTTTTTGCCATAAAGGATTCTTTGGATGTAATTAAAGAGCCCAGGTTTCTTTACAGAACCCTGATTAACTTAAGGGTGTAGAAAGCTTAAACTCCTCTGCTGCTGCTTTTTTTCTGCACTGTTAATTTTCACTCTAGTTCCCTGGGTGATTGTAAACTCCGGGTTAACAGAATCCTGAGTTATCTAGTTTGACGTTTCACACTGCTCATACTTTACCCGGGATTAACGATTAATCCTGGCTATATTCATAATCTGACGTTTCAAACTATATATTCCTAAACCCTGGATTAACCTTCTTTTTATTTGATATCCAGCTTTCCCATGTTTGTTTCTGGGTGCTTAAGATGTCCCCATGTCTGTTTTGGCGTCCTCAAGGTGTCCCCAGATCTGTATTTGGGCGCTCAAGGTGCCCTATGTCTATTTTGGTGTCCTTTATGTGTCCCCAGGCCTGTATTTGGGTGCTCAAATTATCCCCAGCTCTGTTTTTGGGTGCACAAGGTGTCCCTGTAACTATTTTGGTGTCCTTAAGGTGTCTCCATATCTGTTTTGGTCTCCTTAAGGTGTGCCTAGGTCTATTTTGGTGTCCTTTATGTGTCCCCAGGCCTGTATTTGGGTGCTCAATGTGTCCCTAGTTCTATGTTGGTGTAATTAAAGTGTCCCCAGGTCTGTTATTAGGTGCTCAAGGTGTCCCCAGGTCTATTTTGGTGTCCTTAAGGTGTCTCCAGGTCTATTTTGGTGTCTTCAAGGTGTCCCCAGGTCTGTGTGGGTGCTCAAAGTGTCTCTAGGTCTATTTTGGTGTCCTTAAGGTGTCTCCAGGTCTATTTTGGTGTCTTCAAGGTGTCCCCAGGTCTGTGTGGGTGCTCAAAGTGTCTCTAGGTCTATTTCTGGGTGCTCAAGGTCTATTTTGGGGTCATTCAGGTGTCCTCAGGTCTATTTTGGTATTATTAAAGTGTCCTCAGGTCTGTTTTTGGGTGCTCAAAGTGTCCCCAGGTCTATTTCTGGGTGCTCAAGGTCTATTTTGGGGTCATTCAGGTGTCCTCAGGTCTATTTTGGTATTATTAAAGTGTCCTCAGGTCTGTTTTTGGGTGCTCAAATTGTCCCCAGGTCTGTTTTTGGGTGCCCAAGGTGTCTCCAGGTCTATTTTCGTGTACTTAAGGTGTCACCAGGTCTATTTTCGTGTACTTAAGGTGTCACCAGGTCTGTATGTGGATGCTCAAGGTGTCCCTAGTGTCCCCTGATCTGTTTCTGGGTGCTTAATATGTTCTCATGTCTATTTTTAAGGTCATTAAGGTGTGCCCAGGTCTGTTTTTGGGGGCTCAAGGTGTCCTTAGGTCTGTTTTGGTGTCCTTGAGGTGTCCCCAGGTCTATTTTGGTGTCATTAGGTGTCCCCAGGTCTGTTTTTGGAGGCTCAAGGGGCCCCTAGGTCTATTTTGGTGTCCTTGAGGTGTCCCCAGGTCTATTTTGGTGTCATTAAAGTGTCCCCAGGTCTGTTTTGGGGGGCTCAAAGTGTCCCGAGGTCTATTTTGGTGTCCTTGAGGTGTGCCCAGGTCTGTTTTTGGAGGCTCAAGGTGCCCCTAGGTCTATTTTGGCGTCCCCAGGTCTATTTTGGTGTCCTTGAGGTGTCCCCAGGTCTATTTTGGTGTCATTAAGGTGTCCCCAGGTCTGTTTCTGGTTTTGCCACCTGACTATATCTATCAAGCCGTTTTCGTTAAATGCTGCTATGTCCTGGTTTTCATGTGTTATGAGGTTTTTACACGCTGTTCAGTTTCTGATTGGGTGTCTGTTGCTAAGCAACTAGCTGTAACGTTCTAACAGAGTATCGTTTCACACTGCACACGTTTGTCACAGTGATGTGGAGTGAATGCTGTAAAAGCCGTGCTGATCCTGCTTTAGAGCAGAGTTTCATAACCCCGGGGGGAAAGCCATGCTTGTGTGAAACGTTCCTCAACCCTGGGTTAAGATCAGGGTTTAGAACGAACAACGATAATTTATACTGTAACTATTGTCAGAGTCGCAGTTATAAAAAATTAATCAACAACTTCTAAACGTTCAGGAATTCAGCAGTGCTTTAATACAAAATTGTTAGCTTTTCTATCTAATACAGTAAAGCATTTGGCAGCCTTCATACAGAACGTCATACCATTCATACATTACAGAGCAAATAGCTTTCATATCAGACATTTCTGAAAGTCCACTCATACTGCATTTGTGTTAAAGTTTAGCCAGTTTCAGTTCTATTTGCTTGAGGGTTGACATGATAAGCATATTTTGTCAAACCAAGGCTTTCCTTTTGTTTAAAAAAATGGTTAATATTCATAAAGGACACACAGCAACAGGAGTACACACACCTATACTGACTTACGGTATAGTAGAAAGGTGAGTAGTGAAAGGTTGTGGAGAAGTAGAGAGAGGGTGAGTGAGAGAGACAGACAGCACGAGAGTCTTCACACTCATCCTTATCCTTTTCACAGGAGTGCAGTGTTACATGAACATTCCTGAGGCGAGTCGCTGCCTTGGTAAAATCTGCCCTGACCACTTTCTCTCTCTCGAGTTTGTCTCACTGGAATGTCAGCTGGCAAGCGCCCAGGCATGGAGCCTTCACCCCTCGCAGTGCGCCAGTCTCACCCAGGCTCCATGTTAGCTGCCTCGGAACTGGCCAGACGCCCCATCAAAGAGCGCATCCGTCGTCCAATCCGCTGACCTGCGGTTAACCCCAAGGTTCAGACAGTGACAGAATGCTCCTGTGGCTACAAAGACATTTAGATGCTGTTTGACTTCAATCCCAGAAATCATATTTTGGATGGAGGAACATTTTCTGACGGTCACCATTCTAGGAAAGTTTTCTGGGTACTTTAAGAACGTTCCTGCAACATTCCTGCAACATTTTCCAGGGTCGTGGAGATGTTAATGGTCTTTTTTTGTCCATATCGTTTATTTTTGTCTATCTGGGAATGCTGTGCCAGCATAGCTATGGCTGGACTATCTGGCAATTTCTTTTCTAAAAAAGTATATATATATATATATATATATATATATATATATATATATATATATATATATATATATATATATATATATATATTCATTTTAATTTATTTTAATAAAATCAGTTTGAAAATATATATTAATTTTAATTTAATCTGTTTAATTAATATATATTATTTTTAATTCATGGATAAATAATTAACTGACAAGACAAACTGACTACAATGCCGATGTGATGTTAAATTTTCATATTTAAATTTTTTTTATATATATATATATTTAAATTTGATATTTTAAAATTTTAATTTTGGGCTGAAAATTGGAAAATGTAAAAAAAAAAAAATTCTCCTTTTCAGTGTTATTCTCATTGATTTTTTTTTAAGAAAAATATTTTTTTATTATTAATAAATGTATTTATTTTTTTTATTCTATTTACATAAATGTTATATTTTATCTTTAATTATAATAAGTCAAATTATATATTTAATTCCCTTTGTTGTGCAACACTACTATATTGCTGGTGAAAAATAAACCTAACTAATTTGCATAGTGACACATATCATGTATCATGCCATGGCTTTGCAAATAGTGATATGATATTTTAATCATATTTCCCAACCCTGGATAATAACAATGTCCTGCTCTTTTCTGGTCACTGAGCTGATAGGATATATATACATAATATTTGACTCAACTTCTGAACTCACCTCCAGTCCCAAATAGTGATAACACTGTGTCATTTGACTCACACTATCAGGTGTCAAGGTGTACAATTTGTAGCGTGTAACTGACCGCTACTGCTGTCGCTTGTGGTTGTATACTGTCCAGCATTTTTTATTCCTGATGGTGAGCCTGGTAGCTTTTTGTTCACATTCTCCTCAGAGGCACTAAAGATCTCTGCTACTTCTTTCCAAGCTTTATTTTTCTTTCATAATGTCTCTACAGCCACTGAATAAAAGGTTTAAGTGAAATGGTAATGCTAAATGGGAACTAATTGCAGGTTGTGAGTGGGGAACTGAAGAAAAGTAGGACCACATGTGCCATAGAACTGGTCAGAGAAGCCGATTCTTTGGATTTGCAGCTTTACTTTGTCGTACCTAATTTGCATATAATCTTAGAGAATCTTAGTCCTTGCTTTTTTTTTTGAAGTCGCAGCTCCACAATTGCTAAGAAAATAACCGATCACCTGTCATTTTTGTCACTTTCTAGTGTGAACATACTACTTTTCATTCCATTCCTGCAATTATAGGACTATGTGTGTGTGTGTGTGTGTGTGTGTGTGTGAGACTGGCCTGGTGCGAACAGGACCTGTCTTTCAGTTGTCATTTATCCACACAGGCTTTCGAGCAGCACTTTCTGAGCAGTCCAGGTGGCAGTGCGTAGGAGGCTGCGTCACATTTGTGTGAAGACCTTGGACACATGGACTAAATATAATACGCTGCCTCAACTGCTCCAGTTTGGTGCTATTTGGAGCTTAGAAGTAATCAGGAGCACTTGTCCCTCAAATGAGTCATGATGGATCGATGTAGTGGACAACACACACACACACACACACAAACACACACACAAGCACATGTTAACAATAATTATATTTTTAGGAATCACCCAAAGATTTGTCTAGATAGATAGATAGATGGATGGATGGATGGATGGATGGATGGATGGATGGATGGATAGATAGATAGATAGATTTAAATATAAATGCACACACAATAGGGCAATTATCCAAATGCTCACAAGCCAATAAAAAAATATTGTATTATATATAATAAGTACACGTTAAAATAATTATATTTTTAGAAATCACCCAACGATATGTCTATAGATAGATGGATGGATGGATGGATGGATAGATAGATAGATATATAGATAGATAAAATGCATTATATCAGGTAAAAGTCTAACATACAATAAATAAAATTACTTTTTACATTTTTTTAAAAAAATTAAACCATTTTTAAATTTAAATGAAGTTTTTTATTTTATTTTTTTATTTGAAAAAATAATTTTAAAAAAAATGATAGAATTGTAATGTAGGATCTTCTAAATGATTTTTTTTTTTAAATCTTACTAAAGAAATTCGGCTTTTTTTTCCAGTAAGCACCTTTAAAACAACAGAAAAGAATATAATAGAATAATTATACAAATTAGTTATTTTTTTAATTAAAAGCTATTCGAAAACTAATCATTTTCTCCAAAATAATCATCTTTAATCACTGACCGGTTTGTCCCCTTAGACAAAAGCATCACTGCAAATCAATACAAAGTCCTTCAGACCGATCACCTTTATCCTGTTGGGCGTGGTCTGTTCCAGGCTGACTCCTCCCCTGTTGTCAGGGTCTCACTGAATGTTTTGATGAGGATGAGAATGAAGTAACTCATAAGTTAAGGCCTTCAGACTCACCACATCTCAACAGAATTTTGGAGTGAGGTGTTAGACAGCGCTCACGTACATCATCGTAACTGAGTAAAAATCTTGAGATTGTGAAAAGAAGATCGTTTATCATTAAAGTACGCTTCCAGAGCCGTATACTGTACAATCTCTGATAAGATAAGGTGTTTTAAAGTGGCTTATAGAAGCTCAGCATCTTAATAATTCTGTTTGTTTTTCCTTTAATTTGTCCTCTGTGATATTTTTCATAAACCTGCATCCTGACCAAAAGGAAAGGTCATCATATCTTTCATAGATTTGACGCATAAAGCCATTTATGACCCACTGAAATAAAAGCTGACACGAACGTGGCATAACCCATCCTTAGGAGAACGTCTCGAAAGATACAGAGCCGCTTGGTTTAATATTTTAATGCGTTTCATTATGACAGGATCGGCTCGATAACCTTCTGTGACGCGCAGGCAATTGTCAGCAAATGAATGAGATTACATGACAGGCGCCGAATGACGGCGCAACCCACCGCGCAGCCTTCCCCACCACTTATCTGATGGTAGCCTAGCAACAGAGCCCTGACCTGGCATTGACCTCCACCCGATAAGGTCAACACCTGAAGACTCTGCCATTGGTGGAGTGTTGGAGGAGGGGGGGAGGAGGAGCTTGAGAGAGGGCGGGGGAGGAAAAAAAATGGGGAAACAAAGGGATATGGAGAGCAAGAGAGAGAGAGAGAGAGAGAGGGAGAGAGAGAGAGAGAGATGAAATCAGTTTAGAGACAAAACCATAGACAGACAAAGGCTTGAAGCAGGGTTGCAATTACCCACAAGCTCTGTCGCTTCTGCTTCATACTGTACTGAAAATCTGAGGGGAAAAAATCTGAGCTGGACTTCAATATACTACATAAATATTCCACACAGACCCAGATTTCCTTTTTTCATCTCACTATCCATCGTTACTCTACACTTTCAGCTTTAACACAGAGCCTATTAACAATAGCATTGGATTTTAAGCACAGTTCTTTGAGATTATTCACAATATATCCAACAGGCTACTGTATTGAAGCGTAACTGTTCCTACAGATGTGCACTTTTCCAATACGGAGCTTTCTTCCTGAACATAATGAAAGAAAGCTGATAGAAATGGAAGGTCAAGACCGGAGAAAAAGGGAATTGTTTTTAAAAATGGACCTCAGAAAGATTCGCTTAGACACCTGAGGATCTCCTAAATCTGAATCAGTGCACACTGGATTGATACACACACACACACACACACACAGTTTAATATAAAATAATTCAAATTGACCCCATTTTTTCCCCTAATCCCAAATGTTTATTATTAGCATGTTTGTTTTTTATTTTTTGGGACTAGTACGTTAATCTGTAGCATGTCAGAGTCATCATACACTCGCTTCGAGTATCTCAGACATGTTTTTTTATGTATGAAAAATGACACATTATTTAATATAAAAATGCACAAAAAGGATGTCAGTGAGCTAAAGTGTCTTCAGACGTGTATTCAAACCGAATCGTTTCCTGTCTCAGCACTCGCTATAGCTTTGTAGATAGATAGATTAGATAGATAGATAGATAGATAGATAGATAGATAGATAGATAGATAGATAGATAGATAGATAGATAGATAGATAGATAGATAGATAAATTTGAATTATTTTTCCCTTTTATATTAAACTGTGTGTATACACCGATCAGGCATAACATTATGACAACCTGCCTAATATTGTGTTGGTCCCCCTTTTGCTGCCAAAACAGCCCTGACCCGTCCTGCACTGTGTATTCTGACAACTTTCTATAACCAGCATTAACTTCTTCAGCAATTTGAGCAACAGTAGCTCGTCTGTTGGATCGGATCACACGGGCCAGCCTTCTCTCCCCACGTGCATCAATGAGCCTTGACCGTCCATGACCCTGTCACCGGTTTACCACTGTTCATTCCTTGGACCACGTTTGATAGATACTGACCACTGCAGACCGGGAACACCCCACAAGAGCTGCAGTTTTGGAGACGCTCTGATCCAGTGGACTAGCCATCACAATTTGGCCCTTCGTCAAACTCACTCAAATCCTTACACTTGCCCGTTTTTCCTGCTTCTAACACATAAACATTGAGGACAAAATGCTGACTTGCTGCCTAATATATCCCACCCACTAACAGGTGCCATGATGAGGAGATCATCAGTCTTATTTCACTTCAGTACTCATAATGTTATATGTATATGTGTGCGTGTGTGTGTGTGTGTGTATCAATCCAGTGTGCACTGATTCAGATTTAGGAGATCCTCAGGTGTCTAAGCGAATCTTTCTGAGGTCCATTTTTAAAAACAATTCCCTTTTTTCCCGGTCTTGACCTTCCGTTTCTATCAGCTTTCTTTCATTATGTTCAGAAAGAAAGCTCCGTATTGGAAAAGTGCACATCTGTAGGAACAGTTATGCTTTATATACAACATAAGTAAATACAATATATGTGCTTGTAAAGAACTATAAAAACTATGAACATGAATAAAATGTACAGCACAGAAAATTTTGCCCATTCCACTACACAACTTCACTTTACCTTAGAATATAATTATTATAATTATTATTATTATTATTACATTGCCTAGCACATTTTTTTGTACTTTTTGTATATCTAGAATATTTCATCTTCATCTTCATCATCATCATTGTCTCCCGCTTATCCGGAGCCGGGTCTTGGGGGCAGCAGATCAAATCTTTATCTTATCTTATCTTATCTTATCTTATCTTATCTTATCTTATCTTATCTTATCTTATCTTATCTTATCTTATCATACTTGCAATTTTTTGTATTAGTGTGTCAATCTAAGTAACATCACATGCTTAAAACAAATTAATCCTTTAAAGTGTTTAAAAAATAAATATTTTAGTCATTCACTCCGCACTGTAACCTGGACACAGTGGAATATCGGAAAATTGGAATACACCATGAGTTCGATGTTCAACAGGAAGTTGCACCATCTGAATTTCTGGAAGATTATGAGAAGAAGAAAAGGTCTCTAACTGTTTTGCTTTATTTGTGTTGATCCATTGTCTTTGTTTGTGTTGATTTTTGACATGAGCCGAGTCAAAAATGAGGTCAAAAGACAATACCAAGACAAACAAAATAAAAGAAGTGAAAAAAACCCTGCTGACATTGAGATCAGCCGATGATCCGCGGCCTTGCAGCTGGAACCACTGTCAGAGCTGCTGTTACAGAGCATTAATCAACAACACAAGGTTTTTTTAATTGTCAGGGAGTAATATATAATATATAAGTGAATGCTATGTTACATCATGAACAATTCTCTTCCATTACAATTATTTTAAAAAATGAATTCCTAGAAATACAATTGTTGTGTGCCAGAATAAGTCATAAACTCTTCCATGCTTCAAGGTTGATCATTATGTACACTATTAATATGCATTTAAAAAAAAAAGAAAGAAAGAAATATATATATATATATATAGAGTATATTTGAGTAGGTTTAATGACCTTCTAAATGAAATATATAAATCACAGTCAGTTCTGATGAATGTGCTGAACTATGACCTTTACCTTTATGGAGCATAATAATAACTTCTTGTTAACAGTATATGAAATGATTTTTATGCCATATTAAAACTACTGCTGAGAAAAGATCAATTAAATAATCAATCAATCAATCAATAGGAGGTGAAAGAATTTAATATATTCAGCATTTACTGGTGAATTCTGTCTTTGCAGCGCAGAAGTGACCGAAAGCTGTTCATTAAAAAAGCAAAAATCATTAAAAAATATTATATAATTATTTATTTTATATATTATTATTTATTTTATTAATATTATATAATTATTAATTGTATTAAAGTATTAAGTATTAAATTGTTAAAAAATAATATATAAATATTATATATTATAAAAATATCTAAAATCTATTACATTTTATTATATTTTTCTGAATGACTTTTTTATATATTATATTATATTATATTATATTATATTATATTATATTATATTATATTATATATAACTCAGAATGTTCATTGTTAATTTTTAAAAATATATTATCTAAGAATTGTAATGTAGTCTGCTGTTCTATAGTGTTATATTTTAATATAATTTTAATTTAATATATTTGTTTAATATTTTACATATATACAATACTTTAGAACAGCAGACTACATTAAAATCCTTAGATAATATATTTTTATATACAATATAATATAATATATATGATTTTTTGTGACATTTTGCTGAATAATTGGGTAACCAAAAATTAATTTTTCATTTTCATTTTTCATTTCTTTTGTGATATTTTATCACATTTTCTTTGTTATATACAGTACACCTGAATTAATTTGACAGAACTCTCTTTTCCCTCTGTGCTGTCCTGTCCTGTTAGCTCAGTGATTATTATTTTTGATGTCCAGGTCATCTCACACAGCCTCTAACACAGGCATGCAGCAGCGCTGAAACCCTGAATGACTCTGCAAGCTGAAGGTCAAAAGTCACAGTAAGGGTCAGTCACGATCGTCACACTTTCCATGGCGTGAGTAGTGGAGGAAATCCGCCTGTACAGTCATCGCTCTGTACACGGTATTGTCTTTATGAGAGGGCCAGCTCTCATTTTTCCAATTCTTATGTGACGTATGAACCGAAACTGATCATGGATCAGATGCAAAGTCGTTCCGTATGTTTGTGTGTGTGTGTGTGTGTGTGTGAGTATGATGTGTGCACTTAGTGTAAAAGGCCAAAGGGTAAATTTAAGGCAGGGTTGGATGGGAGGGCTTCAGCTGCTTCTGTCACACTGCTGGATGAAGAGAAAGAGTGAGACAGGTGGCGTGCCAGGACGAGGCTGGCACCGGCTGCCCGCTGTATTTGTCCTGACTC
>NC_080712.1:7220145-7330145 GCF_019097595.1 Hemibagrus wyckioides
GCACTCATTAATATTCTTGCCTTTCAGAGGTTCACTGCAGATATAACTGGCAAACATGAAGACGCTCAGATTCCACTTGCCTCAGTAGAGCCAGAAATATGTGATAGCTCATCTAAAGGTTCTTCTACACACTACATTACACACTATACCTTCTATACCCATGCTATATCTATCTATCTATCTATCTATCTATCTATCTATCTATCTATCTATCTATCTATCTATCTATCTATCTATCTATCTATCTATCTATCTATCTATCCATCTCTCTGTCTTTTTTTTTATTAAGGTGCAGACCTGAAAACTTTCATGAAAACAAACTCTGAGGAATCTCCACCGACTGACACCACAGAGAAGACTGAAGAACAAAAAGGTATTCAACACAGACATGCTGTTATAGGAAAATAATCAAATAATATGCTCCTTTTTAAATAATAATAATAATAATAATAATAATAATAATAATAATAATAATAATAATAATAATAATAATAATAAGCCCAAAGTGTTTTATTCCATTTATTCCATAACATTTTGTTAGTAGTTACAAAGCAAAAGCCCTTTCTCTTGAAGAGTCTCCCCTAGATGAAAATCTACTGTCTGTTATGTGCTAAGTGCTGACATTTTAGACTCCTTCCAAAAATAAAATAAAATGAATATTAAAATGAATTAAATAAATGATACAGTGGAATTTAAACAAATGTCTCCTCACAGAAAACCTCAATGGTTATCTTTTGTTAAATAAGAGAACAAGCCTCTTTGCATGAGTTACCATAAAAATAATTACAATAACATATTAGAACAACTGCATTAATAATGTATAAGCTCAGAGCCACTGTTATGGAACATTAATCACCATCTAATCAATCTGGTTTGAGAATTTAACAGCATTATGATAGACCCATCATTGTCACTGGGCTAGAGGGTGCGTGCAGTAAACCATTTGAATGCTTGCACATCTTTGCAACATCTGTTTATAGTTCCTGTTAATGATGCATTGTACTTCCTCTTTCTGCTAGGAAAACAGAAGGAAGTGAGTTAGCTCATCTATTTTACATTTTGTAATCCCATCAAAATTGCTTCATTTTAATAATTTATCTGAAAAGTCGCCATGCACATATTCACTTCAACATCGATTTACCATTTTCGTACAACATTGCTTATAAATATACACCTATTACACTCTATTTGTTTCACTACAAATGATAAGTTACCGGATGACAACAATAGCATTGGATTTGAATTAAATTTAAGGTCATTTACTAATATTGCACCTTTTTTTTTATCAATAAACACTGGCATAAAGTATCATTACAGAAAACATAGATCGAGTTTTAGATCATTACTGAAAAGGCTATGCGTTACAGAAAAAAAGAGACATGAGGAAGAAAACCTGAGAGGAACCTGATTTGAAATGAAACCCATCGTCCTCCTGGTGACACCAGATTTGTTGGATTATAATTTAAAATGTGTAGCAACAGACATCTTAACTGTTTCCCTAACCTAAGTAAGGGTTTATACAAAGTATTTTGCAAAAGATTCTGGCACAGCAAGGCAATGGGGAAGCTGTTGCTAAACTTACAAAATCTCCTGTAATTAACAGAACATAACGAATCGCTGACTTTTAAGATTAACCGTTCCTTCAACTAGTTATATAGTATATTGTTATATAGTGAACTGAGAAGTTTAGAACTATTGGTTTAGATAGTCCAAAAAAACCTACCAATTAACCAATTACCAAAAAAACAATTAAAACCTGGCATGAGAAAAAAATTGCTTCCTTCTTGTAGTTGACATGAAATCAGACATTGTGTAAAAGGTCACTTGAAGGTCCCTTAACATAACCATTTTATCATTTAAATAAAGGACTTTGTAGCAACACATAACCGAACAGTTAAGGGGAAATACTTCATGACAGCTTTTTGTTGTTGTTGAAGCGGAACCTGTAACGTGTTTTTTCTCACATTTACATTTCTGGCATTTGGAAGATGCCCTTATCCAGAGCAACTTACAAATTTAGCTCATTTTTTACAACCATGTAATTGAAAGTTAAGGGCCTTGCTCAGGGGC
Organism: Hemibagrus wyckioides; assembly: GCF_019097595.1. NCBI lineage: Eukaryota > Metazoa > Chordata > Actinopteri > Siluriformes > Bagridae > Hemibagrus > Hemibagrus wyckioides. The sequence continues at coordinate 7,222,216 of NC_080712.1, forward strand.
AGCTTGGTTGACCTGGAATTTGAACCTGCAATCTTCTGCTCAGTAATTCAAAACCTTAACCACTAAGCTACCACATACGACATCTTGCAATCCTGAACCTTCCAACTTGGGCGCGGGGTTTTTGTGATTACAGCAGTAGTTCTTTGATACAAATCTTCAGTTTCTAAATGAAATGATCCACTGAAGAATAGATGGGTCTTGTGTGTGTGTGTGTGTGGAAATGGGTGGATGGATGGATTTGCCACCTGATATTTTTGCTTGAAGCTACAAAGAATGATCTGATCTGAACAACTGAATTAAAATGAGCTGCACAGTGTTTTCCTGCTGGATGTTTACCCTAAACAACCTGTTAGCTAGTTAAAAAAAAACACATTAATATCTATCTAAGAATGAATTTATTTCAGATTAAAGCTCAACATGTTGGACGGAGGTTTAATATAAGGCTCTAGAGTAGATTATTGCAGAGAAAGGTGCTAAAGATTAGATAATGGATCAGTTAATCTGACAGGAAGGCTCTAGGTGTTAGAGCCAACATCAGTTCCTTGCACAAAACAAAGCTCCAGTTTATTGCTTAAAATGCCATCAAGATTGGAGACTTTAGATTAAGAACCAGTTTATTGCACAAAAGAGATCTTGAAATTATATTTAAATTTTGTTTATTTAGGTTTTGTAAATGAATGCCTGTACACTACAAAAACTATAGCTTAGCAAGATAAAATATACTCAAATATACTCTTGAACATACTCTTGATCTAGTATTTTCTATTAACTTATTGGTTACCAGAAAACAAATGTAAGTTTATTAAACCTAATTTTAGACATATGTTATGATATGTTTAAGATTAACTGTATATTGTCCTATTTTATTGTATTTTATTATATATTTATATATATTTAGCTAATTTTAAGCATTCATTTCTAGAAAGAAGCAAAAACCTTCCCACAATTCAATGCTAACAAATAGTCAAATATGTCTAGAAATGGTCTAAATAATCTTATATTCAGTGTATTGCAATCCCATAATAATAAATAACAGATAATTTTGTGTTTTATCACAAGATGTCTTTTTTTTTTTGGCATTTTATAGTTTTATTAAAGAATTTCTTATTGTAGGAACAAAATAAGTCATATATAAGATTATTAGAACAATTATTTACTAGTCTTTTTCTTTTGGTTTATAAATGTTGTTGTTTTTTTATACATTTATATTTAGTAAAAAGTATCTGGTAAATAAAATAAGAACATAGAAAAGATTGGAATGAATATAAAAAATACTAGAAATTATTAGTAATTTCAATCATTTCTAAATCTTATCATAAATACAGAAATACAAGATAAATACTATATTACGGTAAGACATATATATTTGCTGTAGGGGTTAGAATATAGATCAACACAAAAGCTCATTGCAGATCATTTTATTGGATTGAAAAAGGCCGTTAAGATGAGTTTACTGCATTGCATTAACGATACTTACGAGAACATATGAGTCAGTGTGCAAAGCATATTTTGTGCAATTCATATCAGTTCTCACCACTAGGTGGAATTCTAAGACAATGACAGCTTGAGGCACAGGCACCTGAGGATTTCACTGAGGCATCTCTCACTGCCACAAATACTTATTTTATTTTAAAACTGAAAATGTCTTCATTTATTAAAAATATCTTTGTATGATTAAAGGTAAAGGAACACAGCTACTGCAGAATTTCTAACTCTTTTTATGAGAAACAAAAAAGTCCCAGTCTTATTCAAGATCTTAAGGCAGGAAGCAGAAGTTTTAGTTGCGGCTTATCTTAAATTTCACTTGGTTTATGTCAGATATGTTCCTCTTAACCCTGACAACATACCTATTTTTTTTCATACGTAAATCTTTTTTCAGCATAGAGTTGTGAACCAAATGTATGTGTCATTGGTTTGCGTGTGTGTGTGGTGTGTGTGAAGGGTTTATGATGGCTGACACTTTATGATGTGTGTTTTATATATATATATATATATATATATATATATAAATACAGAGAGAGAGAGAGAGAGAGAGAAGAGAAGAGAAGAGAAGAGAAGAGAAGAGAAGAGAAGAGAAGAGAAGAGAAGAGAAGAGAAGAGAAGAGAGAGGGAGTCTAAGAATAGTCTAATTTAGGTGCTTTAAAAGAGGAAGTTGACAAAGCAGACAAATCTAAAAGGCAGAGAGAAAGTCAGAGACCACGTCCATTGTTAAAAGCGCTATTAAAAATAAAACTGAAACGAATTGAATTGAAAGTTGCCCCCGAAACGTTCAAGGCTTTCAGGCGATCAACAAACGGATTACGCTAAGCAAGCCTCGAAAACAAGAATAGCCTTTACGCAAATATAAAGTCTTGCTTACTTCACTAGTGATGTACTAACAACATTATTTGTGCAGTAAGCTGTGATCAAGTAGTAGTCTGATTATTTGTAGCTAGGGACTAGGCGTGAGAGAGGATGTAATGGATCATGTGATAACCAAGCAAGGATTCTGCAAAAAGAAAGAAAAAACAGGGCTGGTGTGATAAGTGGCTTACACAGGAAGCTGACTTTTTTTTTTTTTAGAATTAATTTTAGATGCATGACTGTGAAAACTGAGTGTGTCCTCAGATGGCACAAATGACACAATTCAGGGTTGGCATTGAGAAAACAAGGAAGGAAAGGAAGGAAGAAACGAGTGATGCAAAAGAACTTGTAGATACAATATATAACCATACTGTACTTGATGGCTGAAAATGCAGCCATATTAATTACGTATTTAAATATTTTTCATTAGCTTTTAGTAGTCTTCTGGAAGCATTAATGTAGTCAGTGTTTATGAGGAAATAGTACTGGTCTTATCTCATTTTTTAACACTATGCATATGCAGTGTAGCTGTTACATCGAGGCAGTTTATGACTATACCTCATTGATGCTTTATAACTAACCGTCCATGACATTTCTTCCTCCTCCAGCAACCACTCCAGAGGCAAAAATGTTTCAGCTTAAAAAGATTTTGAGATGAAGGAAGCTATGTAATTACGTAAGGAACATAATAATATGAAGCATATTTCCATCAGTGATGCGTATGAAAATTTGAATTTGCTCTCTGTTACTTATCGCTTTCACTCCAATTTATATTCTATGAATCACCATTAACATCTGCAGAACTTTCTCAGACAGTCAGCAGCAAAACAAATGAGTAGCCCCCGTTGAAGCTAATATCAGTCATTTCAGCTCTTTGTTCCCTTGTCTGTAGATTACAGCGTGTTCTTTGGGAGCCGTTAAGCACACAGTGGAAAAGTGAGATGAAAAGAGAGAAAGGATCATGACTGCGAAATGCTGAATGTGCTTCAGTCATGAGTCAGGCGCTGCAGCCTTTCATATGGTCCATGGTAATAACCAGGTGCCTCTGTGTTCCCACCAGGACCAGCTGTATCTCCTGCACAAGCCCTGCAGCTTTCACCGCGCTCACTAATAATCAGAGATCATTTACTTCCGTGTGTAAAGAAATAGTGATGCTATTAATGATTATGGTGGAAGTGAGTCAGTGTGTGTGTGTGTGTATGTGTGTGTGGGTGTGTAATGATGACTACAGTTTTCTTGTGGTGTTTTCATGGAATTGGTTATTCAGTGTTGGTTAAATTGGTCAAGTTACTAGGTTATCTTTTGTGTGACGTATATTGTTTGTGTGTGGGATGTGGTAGCTTGGAAGGTTGCGAGTTTGAATCACAGGTCCACCAAGCTGTCACTGCTGGGCCCAAGACCCTTAACCTCAGATGCTCTGTTACATAAAAAATTATGTAAAAATGTTTAGTTGCTCTGGATAAGGGCGTATGCCAGAAATGTAAAGAACATGTAGGGGAGAGACAGGAAGATAGAGAGAGATTGTCAGAGTGTGAAACTCCTCAGCTTAATTCCTTTCGCACTTTATTACTTGCAGTTGTTTATTGTTTCACTGTACTGTGTTTGCAGTGGACAAGTTTTTATGGATGAATAAAAGGCATTAAAAGACAATTTAAATAGAAAAGAAAATAAAGAAAATGAATAGAATAAATATTTAAAAGGTTTTGCAGCAATTTTGCAGCTCAATAAATAAAAAAATGTAACTTTATATCAAGACATAAACAAATAAATTAGACAAAAGGAGGAGCGGGGAGTTGACAAATTACAGAAATGGAAAAATACTGAGTAGCAACTATTGCAAAGGAGAGATAAGTAAGTGTTTGTAATAACTGTAGTTGTTTTTGCTCACATCACTCACATTTGGCTCCTCTTAGCTGGGTGTAGGTACAAAACTCTTAATAAAAATGTAATAATAATAATAATAATAATAATAATAATAATAACATATAAAAATAAAGCAAATATTAAATAAATAAATAAATAAATAAATAAATAAATAAATAAATAAATAAATAAATAAATAAATAAAATATTTGTCATTTTTTTCCTGATATTCATGATTTTGAGGTTTGGTTTGAACCTATTTCAATTTTACATGACCAGTAAAACAGGGAAATACCATTTAGAATGCAATAATAAATATAATAACTTGGATAAGAGTTAGTTGTGATTGTCATCACTATAACAAAATGAAAAAATAACACTATACTGACTAAAGTTTGACAACTACTGTTTGAACCACAAATCATTTTAAATAGTCAGCTCTTTGGGATACATGTTCATGCTCCAGTTAATCCAGCTCCAGTAACAAAATGTATCTCCATTGCTTCTTAATTCAGACAGAACATCTTCCTCTCAAATAGAGATTTTTTCTTTTCTTCCTCCATAGCCCTATCTGAAGCTGATCAGGAGGTTAAGGAAAGCCCGGATAAGTCTGAAGCTCCTGATGAGAAGCCGTCTGAGCCGCTAGTGGATGATGCAGACCCAGCAGCCTCCACTCAGACCTCTGTGGAAACTCTGAATGACGTGCTTAATGAGAACAACAGCAACAACAACGCAGGTACAGTGCATGAACATATCCATCTAGAAAGTTGTGAGTAATTGCTCAGTCAATTATGCATATGCATCATGCAGATGACATTCTTTGGTTCCTTCTAACAGTGCATGATGTGAGTGTGTGCTTCATTGACATCTGCCTTAACGACTAGATCTAAGATGGTCTGAGGCTGAAAATGCAATGGTGCGTTCAACACACACACACACACACACACACACACACACACATAAGATAGAGCAGTCGTGTCAGTTTAGAGCATGTAGATTTATTTACACTTTGCCTCCTCTTTACTACTAGACCACTAAGTAGGAGATGAAACATTAGCATTCTGTTAAAGCCGAACAATCTCTGTTACCAGCCTCATTAATTTCTAATCACAGCGAGTAATTTATTCTACTTTGGTCTCTCTATAGAAATCTTGACTATATCAACAATTCTACACTTTGTTTCTGTTCATCTGGAGCAATTAAGCTCCCTAATATGTGATTAGAGAAAGTTAACATATTAAAACAAGTGTATTAATATAAACCTTACACATTGAACTATGCTTTGGTCTTCTGTTATAGAAAAATAATCATTTCTATCCCTTCTGTCCAATCAGACATGAGCATTCAAAATCGATGCGTTATAAAACAGTTATAAAACAATTATATCAATTGTGACTTTTATTTTGTATTTTAGATTTATTATTTTCATGATTTTAGTGCATGGAAGTTATGACAAAGTATATAAAGATATCAACCCCTTGAGCCTGGTTATATTTAGTGATTAAAAAAATGACGCTTGCTAATAATAATCTCACCTTATGCTTTGCTACTGTCTTTGCTTCATTTGGTATTTTTTATATAGAAACATAACAATAATACTAATCTAAGATGTCTTAATAGTGTAATTGTAGTGTACAGGTTCCACTGAATGGCTAAAATATTAAGTAGTGTTATACTTGCAGCTAAAAAGCCATATATATATTAGGTTTACTGACATTATACTGTAGTTAAGACTCACAGCTCTATTAGCATGTGAATCAAAGCATCATTCAGTATATTTTCAAGTAGTAAAGGAGGAAATGTTTAATACACAGTCGACCCATCTTGGAAAATCACAAAACTTTGAACCTGAATACCTGAAATTTAGCAGAGAAGACTGTCATCACAGCCATTTCAGTGATCATCCAGGAGGCAGGCCCAGGCCAGCTTGCGTGTCTACAGGCCCTTGCGGCGTGGCTTTCCTCTGTCAGAACGCTATAGGTGACAACATGTTAGCAGCTCACCTGTGCAGGAACAGTTAGAGGCCCTGCTAACTTCACATCTGTCTTCACACCTCCCTGGGGAATTCTCACAGCTTTTTGTTGCTGATGAGAGACCTGCATCACTAACCTTTCAGCAGATACAGCCTCCTCTAATGAGCAGTGGCAGAAAAGAAAAAACACTAAAAGCTCACAGAAATCTTAAAACACATATATCACATAAATCTTTAGATAAAACATTTGATGATTAAAATTCACTGGGAGACAACACAGCTACAGTAATCAGGTGACGGTAAATATGTATATATGACATCCAGAGTAAATTATTTTAATTCATCATATCACAGGATGTCATGAAAGGTTTTTTTTCCATCTTATTCTTCTTATACATAATATTTCGCCTATGATTTATTTATTTTTAATCCAGTAATCTATCAATGAACAGAACTTCAAACTTTTTATCCATTTATAATAATCCATGGAACATCCACAAAACATATTACAATATATTTTACTATATAACAGTCATTACCACAACTGTTGGTTCTTTTTTTCTTAAACAAAGCAAAAGCTGCAGCTTGTCATATTAAAGAGCAAAAAAATATAATGCCCTGTTTGTCTTACTGAACATTACAAATTGCTGCCACTGAAGGCGCTACTTTTGTAAACATTTCCTTCACAATATCAATAAATGTAGGTTTTTTAATTCAGTTTATGTAGTTTATGTACAAGTTATGTAATTATGTATCATCTGCTTTCCACGTTGCTGTAAAACTGGTTACAATAGAAATGATATTGTTTCAGTACAGGGGCATTATTATTGCTTTGTGATTTGAGTTGCAACCAAAACTACTGCTGAGGTCACAAGTTCACATACCCTTCATTGAATCTGAATCTGAAAATGGTAAAGATTTAAAATAAATTGATCGGTGTAAATGGTTATTAATTTGTGTTCTGGAAAATCTAAATATCTTCGCTTCTGAAGGTCTGTAAATATATATACTGTATGTATATACTGTATATATATATATATATATATATATATATATATATATATATATATATATATACACACTGATTATCCGGGTTAAAAGTTTACACTCCTCTGGCTGTTAGTGTATCATGCCGCCTTCTTGAGCATCAGTGGATGTTTGTACCTTAAATAGTTAAATAATGTCAAATAAATAGTCCCTCAGTCCTCAGTGTGGAAAAGATGGATCTCAAAATCATATAGACTGGTGGAAAGGGATCAAATATGTAGAAGATGCTGGAAAAGCAAAGCCAAGAATGTGGAGGATTTTTCCTGTAGGCAGTTTTACTGCTTAGAACAAAAAAGGGACTCATGAAGAACTATCCCAAAATATAAGAACAGTCACTGATTATCCAGGTAACTGCACACAGTAGGAGGAATCAAGTTAATGTACACTGGTTCATTTGTATAAATTCAGATATTATTTTGTCTTGTGAACTATATGTAAACATACTGTTATGTGAAATAGTCACTAAGGGCAGGACTAAATAAAAAAAACAAACTGCAATTTATAAAATCCCTTTTATTTTAAATTATTAACAATTTGCAGGTTTTAGCAAGAGGGGTGTAAACTTATGACCTAGACTATACTTCCAGAGCAGAAAATGTAGTCAGACTTCAACAGAGTTATGATATGATGTGGACCTATTAAAAACAAAATAAACACTTGTGCAGCTCAGCTCATTTGCTCAAATCCGTAACTTCTCAAAAAAGGTCAATTTTGAAAAAATGCAACCAGCGATGGCAAAAAAAAAAAGTCTCAGCTCATCAAAGACTATTAATTACTCCTTTATCACTATTCATCATTCATCATAAGTGTGTAATACTATCCATATCCTCAGCGTATTGATGGACGCCTGTTTTAATTTGCAATGGATGAAACGGACTCTGAGTAATACTACCAGCCCAGTAGAGTAAAGGGTCAAGTGCTGGCTATAGGTCATGCTTTGTAAGGAACACACTTATTGCTTTCATCTGTCAGCCATGTCAGTCAGAGCCTGACCTCACACCACACCAGACATGGCAGCTAATGCCTCCATTGGCGCCATCATGGAGAAAGCAGGGCTCAGGTTTTCATTTCGTCTAGTGTGTGTGTGTCCATGTATGCTTTAGCATGTGAGCACATGGATATACGCTTCTGTATGTTCATGCATGCAAGCAGTACACTGCCACCTACAGTATGTTAGCTAACATTGATAGTTTGTTTGCTGAATTGATTGAGTATTAATCTCATAAATACGTTTTTTTTTTTATAGGCAAAACGTTTTAAAACAAAGTGCATCTTGATCATGTCTGTTTAATGCATTACTTGATCACAGTTATTTATAATCCCATACATACAGTGGCATGTAACATTATAGCACAGCCTGACTCGATATATCATTTTATACCAGCTCGTATACTATCACCTCTCACAGTGAAATATAACACACACACTCACACGGTTTCTTCCATACCGAGCACACACAGACATATATAAGCCAAAAGACCCATGTTTACCTCTTGCACAGGCATTATAACCTTGGTATTAGCTTTCATATTTGCCACAAAAAATGTTGTGTTTTTTTAGAGATGTACAAGGAACTTGGGCTGAGAAACTGAAATCATGTTTTAAAAAAAGCATGTTTAAGATTTTCTTGTGGATATCAGTGTAGTACCCATTCACACTCGTTTTTATTACATGGCTAACATTTCAATTCAATTTATAGAGCACTTTTAACAATGAACATTGTTGCAAAGCAGCTAAACGGGAGTATAACAATTTATAAATGTATAAATTTTACATTTAAATTTATATTTCTCCCTAATGAGTAAGCCAGAAGTGACGATAATGAGGAAAAACTCCCTGAGAAGATGTAAGTAAGAAACCTTGAGAGGAACCAGAGAAAAAAACAGAGAAAATAGCAGGGAAAGTCTAAAACACAACTCAGAAAGACAAAAGAGTGAGTGTTGAGAGGAGACAAAGACAGATATAAATCTCAGAAACCTGTCACTTATCCCACCTGGTTTAGTTGCTAAATTACTGGCTGAAGATGAACTCAGCAGAAATGACCGGTGATAATAACAACTGTACAATTAGCCTTGACTTTTGTGAGTGCTACTGACCTATTATCTTCCATTAAGTAAGCTTTCACATGCTTTCAAATCAGTGCTGTGTGAGTCATTTCCACGTTTCGGGTGAGTGGTTTTCTCGTAAGTGTTTTTAATAACAGAGTGTGTTTACGGATCACAACGACATTCTCAAAGTGGTCAAAGAGACAATTGGACAAGCATGTTTTATCATATAGTGAGGCGGCGGTTGGTTGGTCTGTTAATAAACACTCAGGTTCAAAGGAAAGACACAAATCTATAAATGACAGAGTAAAACAGCAGTGTCTGATCTTATCCGGAAAAGGCCAGTGTGCATGCAACTTTTAATTCAAATTAAACAGAAGCCACACCTGAGTCTACTGAAGCCAAATTTAACAGGTGGAATCAGAGTTAGGTCCTGCAGGAGTGGTATGAAAACCTGCACCCACACCAGCAGGTAAGATCGGAGTACAACATGCTAATATACTGCATGCTGCGTTCGAAAAATGAATCAATTGTTGTGTAGTAACATTAATTCTGCTTTGCAACACATAACTTTCAAATATGTACAGCTCTGGAAAAAAATAAGAGACCACTGCCCAATCTCCAGATTTGAACCCTATTGAATGTCATCAGGAGGAAGATGGATGGTCACAAACCATCAAGCAAAGCTGAGCTGTTTGCTTTTTTGCAAAAAGAGTGGTATAAAGTTACCCAACAGCAATGTGAAAAACTGGTGGAGAGCATGGAGCCAAAACGCATGCAAATCAGGGTTCCACCAAATACTGATTTCTTAATGTTATTTAGCCATAGCATTAACACATTTTTTTTTTTACATAGCACCGTTAACAATAGCTCAGGTTTCTTCCTCCTGTCCAAAGATATGTGTTGTAGACTGACTGGAATCTCTTAATTGTCTATAGTCTGTGAATAGATGTGGTGAATGGATGTGTGAGTATGTATGTGATTGTTTCCTGCGATAGGCTGGCATCCTGTCCAGGGTGTACCCTTCCTTGTGCCCAGACTCTCCTGGGATTAGACTGCAGGTTCCTAGAAAGCCAGTAACATAATGGTGGATTGATGGATAGATGGATGTTGACAATAGACATTGCCATAAAGTAGCTTTACAGAGATCTCAAATGAAAGAGTCAGAGGCAGTGATTTGAGACAATATTAGGTAGAAGTCTACGAGGAAGAAGCCTTCTCATGCATTTCTCATGCATATCAGTTAAAAAACTTGAAGCTAAATTATTGGGAATGCTTTGTTTGATTCAGTGCCCTAATTCGTCTTGGTGTTTCCATGGTCTTGGCAAACCTAAATGTATTTCTTCATTACCTTAACAAGCTCTTCATGTGGTCAAAACTGCTCACAAACTGGCCCAACTGCACATATCAATCAATAAGCCATGCTCAGTTGAAGCAATGTAGTCCAGTAATTAGACCGTGCTATACAAGCTGTTTCGACAAGTTCAGAGCCATTGTCCTGGCAAAGTGTCGAGTTGTCGTCTGAGCACTGCAGGATTTATGACTGCAGTCTGACAGGCCTAAAGGGAATTACCCTGTGTGCTCTAGTCTGGAGATAATAAATATGTGAGTATATGTGTAGCAGAGTGTGTGTGAGTGAGTGTACTTGTGCTTGTGCTTCCTGGGTTTTTGATGTGGTAATGGGCCCTTATCTGTATCACCTGGACACCTGTAGCACTGCTCAAGAAGCTGTTAAAGAGCTCCACCCCAGAGTCGGAGCAGGTGGCGTGTGTCTGCTTTTCCTGAGATGATCCGAGCAAGCAGAGATCATCCAAGATTTAAGACTGTGAACTACTTAAATATCAAACAAGATAAGAATTTGTGCCCATAAAGGCCTTGTGATAACACGTAGACACAAAACATAAAATATTCCAACGACTGTTCACTGAAATGTAGAAATTTTTTAGTCCAAAGAGAACAGCAGTCAAACTGTCCAATGGAACTATTCCTTTAATGTAAAACTAAACATTTATACATCTTCAATTCAACAAGCTTTGGTCTAAGTTTGCATGTTTTATTGCCTTATGTTTCGAGTGCAAGTTTCATATACTGTATAAACACGATATTTATTTACTAATCTAAAACTTCTAAAGACCCTAATGATGCACTAGCAGCACATAGCACATCTTCCTACTCTTGATCTCGCCATCAAATTAAGCCGGATAAGCTTTTGGATCTGGACTACAGAGAAAAGTATAATTATAGTAAAACTTTATTTACCAAAACTAAGCTACTTATACACATGCCTGTGTGGTTATATAAGCCAGGTGTATTTTGGTAGGATACTGATGCAGCTGTTCGTCTTGCCTGCGTGGCAGTGATAGTGTGGAATTATTCTTTTTTCTTAACTGCTTTTCAGAGTGATATAAACTACACTTTGTGCTATAATGGAGTTTGCATTTAACACACTAAGAGCTGCAGCGCAATTGTTTATATTCAGAAGCTTAATTAAGACAACTATTCACAATGTATCTCTAGTGTAATTAATAATGAGAAATACACCAACAACAAAAAATCTGTGCATAAGGTATTTACTGGTTTTATAAATAATTTAAGCATTTTTATTTTTCATTTAGATGTTTTTCAAACCAGTAATGAATAATAAAAAAGCTTATTTACTAATAACATAATTTATTAATCTGAGCTGGTAAATGTATTTATATATTTTATAATACTCCCCAAAGTGCTAGAGTTTAAGCCTCCTGCCATTTTATTTATTTATTTATTTATTTATTTATTTATTTATTTACTTACTTACTTATCTATCTATTGATGTTAATTAATGTTAATATTAATGTTGAATGTATTTTTTGGATTCACAAGCTATAAATGTGATTTACAATTCACATGTTATGTGAATTCTAAAGGACTAGTAACTACCTAAAATATCAGCCGGTATGATTTAATATTGTTAATAATAAAGCAAGAACCAATAATAATGATTTAACGTGGTTTTACAGATATGACTGCCCAAGTTGTAAAATATTTTTTAAAAAATGAGAGAAAGAGCAATGTAAATATTAGAACAAGGTGTTTACATCAGATACCTTGGTGAAAGTTATGAACTAATGTGACATTTCAAAATTTTACTCTTAAGTTACTTAAGTCATACAAAGGTCTACACTTTTCCTTTATAGTTGCAAAATTGTGATTAAATTCCAAAAATAGTGTTGTTATTTGTGAATGAGTGATTGTGAAACATAGTAGCACATCGACGAAAGGATTTAATCATAAAATCTAAATTTACATATTTATTGACATTGTTATAACATATGTGATTTTCACTCGTGCCATTAAATCTGTAGAACTTTATTATCAGTCAATTTAATCAGCCATCTGATATATCTCTTGACCCATACAGATCATCTAATGTCAGAGTTATCTACATCCATCCTCAGTTGGCTTGATTTGATGTACGTTTGGCTCTACACAGAAGGCTCACGTCCAAGTCTTGCGACTCAGATACAGTCTGTCCACTCGTTCAATTCACCAAGTGTCCACCTGCTCTCGTAATGCCCCTATAAAGCTTCACACCTTCTTTCTTTGCCACTATTTTTGTGTGTGGTTTTGGAGTTATGCGATAGGATCTTGTGAAGATCTGCTGGCTCATATTTCTCTGTAGTTGGGAGGCAGAAAACACAGAGACCCTTTTTCATACCTGCTATCCACTCTGCAGGCTGCAATACTAGACAGAGTTGTGTCTATGAGGGCCCCTGGGGTGGCACAGGCCCCTATTGAAATATACACCCATCAGTGGTAACATTAAAACCAATAACCGGTGATGTGAATAACACTGATTATCTCATTACAATGGCAACTGTCAAGGGGTGGGATATATTAGGTAGCTAAGTGAACAGGCAGTTCCTGAAGTTAATATGTTGAAAGCAGGAAAAATGGGCAAGCATAAGGATCTGAGCAACTTTGACAAGAGCCAATTTGTGATGGCTAGATGACTGGGTTAGAGCATCAGCAAGGTGTTTCTGGTATACAGTGGATAGAAACTACCAAAAGTGGTTCAAGGAAGGACTCAGCATCAGAGTCATGCACATGGGCGAGTGAAAGTTAGCGCATCTGGTCTGAGCCAACTAAACTACTGCAGCATAAACTGTTTAATTATTAATACTATGATGAAAGGGTTTCAGAAGTGGATGGAGGAAGTGATGATGCCCTGGGCAACTTTCTGCTGGGAAACCTTGGGTCCAAGCTTTAATGGGGATATTACTTTGACATGTAGCACCTTTACAAACATTTTTACATACCAAGTACACTCCTTAATGGCAACAGGGTTTCTTTCAGCAGGGTAATGCACCCTGCCATACTGCAAAAACTGTACAGAAGTGGCTTGAGGAACATGACACAGAGTTCAATGTGTTGATTGGCCTAAAAAATTCCCTATATATCAATCTGACTCAACACTGGTGGGATGTGCAGAACAAACAAGTCTGATTCATGGAAGCTCCACCTCACAACTTATGGGATTTAAAGGATCTGCTCCTAACTGATTTATAGGTCTTGTGGAGTCCATGCAAGGGCTGTTCTGGAGGCATAAGGAAGACCTACACAATATATACATTTATCTAGTGAAATAAGTTTTTATTTATTTACAAGTGTCATGAACAAAATCAAGTTTGATAGTTCTCTCTCTCTCTCTCTCTCTCTCTCTCACACACACACACACACACACACACACACACTATGTAATGTGATCACAAGTGAATGCAAGGGACTTCCTGGCTATTAAAAATCTTCATAGTATAATAATAGTTAAGAAAACTTTGGCTTTATTTGAAGAAATGACGATCAAGTTTACAGGAAGGTCAGTAAGCAAAATTTTGATTCCCAGGACAAATAGTACATAAAGTAGCATGTATAGTAAACATTTATTACATATGATATTAGTTAATGGATGTATAAAAGAACACTTAGTGTAAAATTAACCACTAGTCCGAGAATGTCCCCTTGTTCTGAAATATACTTTTCACCAAATTCTATATTCAATATTAATTACATAATAAATTGCTATTTAGTAGTAATTACTCCTGTCTAAATATGGCCTGGGCAACCACTCAACCATTTACTGTACGCTCAATAAAAATACCTTTGCCAATGCTGAACAATAAACTGTAATTTATACACTGAACGTTATCTTGTGCAAAAAATGTAACACACCCAGAAGTCAAAAGTGTACAAGTATTGCCTCTAGAACTTTTATACAGAGTTACTGGTCTGCTTTGTTATTACAATTTGGCCTGATTTGACTGCATGTTCTTCATCTTTCTTCTCACCAGCTGTCCCTTCTTTTGAGCTTTTTTTACCTACCCTTTTGCTGGACCTCCTGAAAATGTGGGGCGCTTTTAGAAAGGCTAAAATTGTAAGGACTCAAGGAGCTGTTTTACAATTGGGGCACTTAAGAGAGGTGATAATTAGTCCACAGAAAATGAGTGTAGGGTGTTCAACTTCCTGTATGTGTGCCAGAACAGTGAATGTCCTCCATTTAGCCATCACTCTTTGAATCCCTTTTTTGCTGAGTGGCTTCATATTTTTAGACAGCCTCCATGCATTGGCTTGGTAAAGGCTGGAAGATATTTGGCAACCCAGAGCAGCATTATTATGGTTGTAGAAGTGAAGTGCTGTGGATTGGAACCATAGATTAAATATATATAGGCAGGAAGAAATATAGATGCTTGGTTCTCAACCTTAGTTCAAATTATTAGTTAATAATTTTACATTGCTATACTGCTATAACCTATAAGGCTCATCCTAGGACTCACAAACTGCGTATACTAAAATGATTTATTTACATCAAACCAGTTGATTAGGAGCACAATTTCTGTACTTTTCATAATCTATAGCAAAGATTCATGATCCTGGATCTTCACCGGGACATGAAACTTTCAAACACTGCCATCTGGTTTGTTTAAGAGCCGGTTTGTAGCCGCGTCCCACACATCCTGTCTGTGCACAGTGACAGGTGATTAAAAAGCCCTTCATTACATGGATGAGGAATCATTAAAAAATAATATAACAAATATACACAGCTAACTAAGCATACTATGAATCCATATTCCAGAAGAACTCAAGAAAAACTGGTGTAAAATCAGTGAGCAGTTACAGTGTGTATTGTAGGAGGTTGCTGTCTATCTGCTGACATATTTACACAAGGTACATCTGCTTCCTGTTGGACCTCATGACCTGCCATCAGGCACTTATGTCAAAGGTCAAATGTCAGGCAGTCCTAATTAGAGGAAACAGACTGACCGTAAGAGAGACATTCAAATAGTAATTCTTAGAGCTGAATTCTACATTTCAGTAAACAAAACTGAGCAAATTTACACAAAGTTGGCCAAGTTCCTCGAGTTATACAGTTACTCCAACAGTACCAATGCACCATTTATCATCAACTTACTAAATGTATTTAAATGCATAATTCAAAATATCCCAAATGTGTATTCAAAGATCTTTTTTTAAACACGTCTGACTTTTTGTCATTTCTAGTTAGATTTTGTAGAATGTCCTTTAAACAAATAAGTTCTTGTTATCACAAGATGTGTGTTATAACAGCTACAAACAGTCGTCTTTTTTTCCTCAGATATGTCCGGTAGATAGAATCCAGCTTGTATATATATATATATATGCGCACACACACACACACACACACACACACACACATACTTCTGTCATCTATCCTAAATTCTCCTTGCTCTGCATTTGCTCTGTTAGCTGCAGATAACAGGTTCGGATTTCAAAGAGTATTCTCTTTTAAGTGTGGTGGATGATAGAGGAAAAGTCCACTTGCAGACATGTGTACTCACACACACACACACACACACACACGTACACACACACGTGTACACACACACACACAGCATTGATAGACATGTCCATATTCTACCCAGAGGCAAAATTTTTCATATTTATATTATTTTCTCAATTGGTTTCTCAAACTATTTGCTTTGATTTGTAATTGACAGACTTGTGACACTCCAGGTGTAAGCGTACTGAACATTACATACCTTTCCCTAACGGTTCCATACTTGCTTCTCTTTGTGAAAAAAACTTTATTTATATATTGAACAGAGACATTTTCTATAACAGCAGATCTAACAGCAGTTCTTGCTGCAAGGCAATCCTTTATAGTAATGCACATGGTCTAATATGTTATTGTTTTTAACAACATACCCAGGGCCTTGTATGGTGAACACACCACATTAACAAGTTTTGCAACATTATCTAGACATAAAGCTTTCGGTGAGGAGAGCTATTTGATACTGGAAAAACGCCTTTTTTCCAGAAATATATATTTTAGATATATTTAGAAAATATATTTTTGCTAGTTCAAGGCTAAATAAAGTTATTTCCCACATCTAAAAAGTATGAAAATAAAGTTATATAAGTAAAATTGAGAATTGGACATGTCCTAAAATTATTGTTTATTATTACAGTAGTTATTATTATATATTAGATATTTGCCATATCCTTTGTAATGTCCAGTCTGTTATGTTCTATATACCAACCATACTAATCTTTAATTTAGGGGCTTCAGGCAATAATAATAATAATAATAATAATAATAATAATAATAATAATAATAATAATAAACTCCATTTCACAAGATCCCCATCAGTACAATGAGGTATATGTCATGGTCCATAGTCCTGCTCATCATTTTCTGATTAGTTTCACCTGTTCACACACACAGACACACAGACACACACACACACACACACACACATTATGTTCTAAATTCTATCTTCTGGTTTTCAATAGTGAAGTTAGGGAGCTTTTTGATCAGTGTCTATATCTTCTTTTGTTTCTTGAGCATCAAAAACAAAAACAAAACAAAAATCAGGGCCTAAATCCTTACAGTCACTGAGACTCAGTGTATACAGATGCACTAAAATAATTTATTTTAGTAACCTGTCATGGCACATCCTCATGTAGCCTGCAGAGCTGTTTTGTTTATAGAGTAATGATCCCCCAGGGACAGGATTTCATGAGCTAGTGTAGGAGCTAATACTCATCACATCACAGCCTCAGCTTGTCTGACCTCAGTATTCTTTTCTCAGTGGCGGATAGTTTCACCTGTTCACAGCACCATGTGTGGTTTGGTGGTACAGCAGATAGTGTTAGTGCTTCAGAGTGGAAGGTTTTATTTGTTTGATTACTGACTTTGTGGAAATTTGTTCTTTCCTCATGGGTTCCTTGGTTTCTGGGAGACCAGTTGTCAGTGCTACAGTAGCACTAGGTAGAAATCGCTGCAAATTTGTAAAAGATTTAAGATTCAAGAGGTTTATCGTCATGTGCACAACGAAAACACACTAGTTTAGACCATACAACCAAATTACTTTGCATGTCTCCCTTTACACATAAAAAAATAATAGAAATGAAACATGAAAATGTAATGATTTAAATATAATCACCTGAGTCTAGTCAGTAAGGTGTTCTGTGTATTGTGCAAAAATTACAAACATTTTAGGCATCAGTGGGTGTGATAGCAAATGTCACACTTAATGCCCCAGTATGTTAAAGATCTAACTTCACCAACTAAATACTTTTCACCATCTCAAAGAGACAGACGTAGATTCCAAACCACTATTAGAGCCTCTTCTGCAGTGACCCTCAGAGTTCATGTCCTGCTGTGTGCAAGCTGTGATCAAATGGGCGCTGAAAAACAGACGACTCCTTCTGCGCGTATCAGGCCTGTACATCACGGGCAAATTCCACAAGCCAGCACACTGACAGCTCGAGCCCAGAATTCACCAACACTGGCTCCCTTCTTCTTTCCAGAAGGAGAAATGATGAAGCGTCTTTAGAGAAAACTGCTCTGAATAGCATGGAGGAAGTCGACTGCAAAAGTTAATTCACTCAAGTTCATGTTGGTGAAGGAACAGAACTCCTAGAATGCCTTTGTGGATGTTTATGAAATCAATGAAACTCACATTGATAGAGGATAGTCCAAAGTATCCAGGCATGAACTAAGGGGTCAATCCTTCCATCTCTGTAGAGCCACCCCAACAAGTGTTTCTCCTAGAGTTTGTCTTTTTTTTTTTTGCTGAATCCTTAGGTGGAATGAACCCATTGGTGTTAAAGTGTGATATATTAGATTTTTCGCCATTTGGATTTTTTTTTTTTTTTTTTTGTTGAAAAAACCTTCTTAATCTAGGTTAAAACCTACTAGGTATGAATATAGTGGTCTACCTGGTGAGCCCTGAGTTGCTTGGCCCCTTCATTGCTGCTTGCAGCCAGGTTTCTTCTTGTTCTTCTTCTTTTCTTCTTCTTCTTCTTCTTCTTCTTCTTCTTATTATTATTATTATTATTATTATTTTTATTAAACTATACACTGAATTTAAGAAGGTATGCATTCTGCTATTTTAAGAAGACTGTCAGGGATTTTAGTCACAGGTAGATGCAGGTGCAGATAAGGGAGTTTTTCCTTGCCACAGTTGCCTCAGTCGCCTCAGGCTTGCTCACTTGGGATAACATCTGGGACTGTTTGTCTGTTTGTATGTTTGTTGTTTCTTATGCAAAGCTGCTTTGAGACAATGCTCTTTGTTAAAAGTTCTATACAAATAAAATTGAATTGAATAGATATGGTTTAGTCGGTGCAAGGATAGACACTTACAAAACAGGTGAATCTTTTGAACTATTTTAATGATTATATTCCAAAAATGTTTTCTAAGCATTGTATATGATCAGAAGTTGTTTAAAAGGAAAGTGTATATTTGTAAATGTAATATCAAGTAGGACATGGCAAACCCTGACATAATATTCATCACTCTCTTCCTTTACACTTAGATCACTTAACTTGACTGTTTTGGAACGTAAAGACAAAAAAAAAAAGGAACTGAGGAGATTTAATTAGTCACTTTATTAAAAGTTTCCAGTTCCAGCCCAGTCCCAATAAATCCAGTCAATGAAACCTAATGCCTATAGCCAGAGCTGAGTACAAGGTTAGAGCAGGTTATTTGAACGTGGTTCTTGGATTAGCCCCCAGGTTTCTCCCACCTTAATAAATCCCCTGAGGAATGCCAGGTTTTCAGCTGCTGCTCACTTTCCTGGGTCAAAGCGGGTCTGATCCTTATCTCTGTATCTAGCTCAGTCTTCTGTATTGTTCACTTTCAGCCAACAGCAGGAGTGAAGCTCCTTCCAACCATGTCAGTAGCTGCTGTAATATTATTAGTATTAAAATAATGATTGGATATCATTATGACAATTCTGTGATTTTTTTTTTATAAATCAGTCTAGCCTAACAATGTGAATTCTTCATTAAAATCCCCAAAGTTGTGTGGGTCTATCTGGAAGGTTAGGCCTGCAGTGTAGATTTATTTTTCAGGACAACTTATCTCAGTTGCTTTAATCTCTCAAACAGATGTGTATGTATGTTCTGGGGTCAAAAGGGAAAGGCAAATTTTGGGAAACAGAAGGGAATATGAGAACGGGGCTATATACATATAAAGCTTGAAATAGGAGGGAATATTAGAAGATCAGAAGAACAACAGGAGCAATTTGGAAAAGTAGCCCTAGTTTTACATGAAACATATTATGATATTGAGAAGACATTATCTTACAAGTCCATTAAAAAATCTTTAAAGGCACTCGATAATGCCTTGGCCAAGCTCCAAGTTTGATAATTTTTCCAAGGTCATTGAACAATAAACACATAGCTTTTGTAATTTGTTTTGAATAAATGCACCTTCTAAATGACATAAATTTACATTTAAATGTCATTTATTCAGGAGCTTGGGAGATTTGCTTGGTGATATCTGTTTGCAAATATTAGACATAAAACTAATAACAATTCTTTTTTTTTTCTACAGATGAAGCAGGGATGTCTTACAGAAAAACAAGGAAAATATGCAAAAATAAAGCCTATACATTATATAGCCAAAATAACCTGACCATCACACCCATACGTTCCCCTTCCTCAAAGGTGTGCCAACCTTGGAAGCACACAAATGTCTTTGAATGCTGTTGTATTCAGATTTTCTTTCACTGGAAATAAGAAGCTCAAACATGTTCCAGCATTACAATGTTACTGTGCTCAAAGTGACCCCTGACCCCCACTAAACACTGTTGTAATCAATTGGATCTCCAACTGCATACCACACCTCCTTATGCAGCATCAGTCCCTGTCCTCCTGCACTCTTATAACTGAATGACCACAAATCCCCAATTCTTAAGTGTCTGCATACTTTTGGCCCTATTGTGTGCTTGCCAACGTTGTGTTTTAGTACCTTTGTACATGATTTCTATTAAAAAAAACGAATAGCTGATTTATTGAAAATTAATACTATTTGTATTAGAGTGAGGGTCTTTATGATTATCATACAGTGTATTTTTATATAGTGTGCACATAAATGTTATATTATGGAAATATCCGTAGCCTAATCCATATTTCAGACTTAGTAATATAAGTATTTTAGTAAATTTCAAATGTTATTGTTTCTAATTGTAAATTGTATGCAAAAATGTATTATGTCTCTCTAAAACTGATATCAGGTAAGCTTTATTGTTCAGACTTCTTCATATAATATACATACTGTTACTTTTTATGCATCATTTCAGTTTTTATGCACTTGGTTCATCTGCAATTTATAGTTAAATAAAATAAAACATGAACGGTTGCTATGATTACCAAAGTTGATTCATTTCCCTTATCCTGAAGCAATATTCTAATTATTACAGTTTTTACTTATGGTAATCAAATGTTGTAATCCATTTACTAGATTCACAAATTTACAAAACAAGTGGATTCATGTTACCACAGACAGTTGTGATAAAGTTTCATTTTAAATGAAATGTGTGTTTTCATGACATCAATAAACTTAAATATACTTCCCCATTACCTGTGAGTGTTACATAAACATAGGGACTATGTGCTAAATAAAGATCTCCTTAAGGACTGCATGCATTTTTCAATCCATTTTTTGTCTTCCATACAAAAAGTTAAAATAATTGAATAAATAAATAAATAAGTAAATAGATAGATAGATAGATAGATAGATAGATAGATAGATAGATAGATAGATAGATAGATAGATAGATAGATAGATAGATAGATAAATAAATAAATAAATAAATAAATAGATTTATTTAAGATAAATTGATTTATTTCCCTAATAACTGTCTCAGCTGTCAGAGCTGCTGTTATCGAAAAGTTATCAATTTCTCACCTGTGAATTCAGCATTGTGGAATAATAATGAATAACTAACAGAACACACCCTCTTAGAAGACACCTGGTATCATTCTTGCTGTAGGGTTATTTTCATGAATAGTTTCTGTATTAATATTATGCTATTGTTCTGTTATTTTACTTCCTATTACTTTTTAATGAATTATGATAGCTGTGTTTTATAAATCTACTCTTAAGGTTCTCAGTTTTACTTATAATGTACTGGATGTACACTAACCATCCAATTTACTAGGAAAACCTATACAATCATATGGCAGCAACACAATTACAAAGATACAGGTCTTTAGATAATAGCATCAGTCAATGTTCACATCTAATATAAAAAAATGGGTTTTGTGTATATGGGCATTTGGGACTTGTGTGTGGATGGTCTGCTGCCTAAAACACCTTGAGCAGACTTTTACAAATATCCAGTTTCACTGAGTTTGTGTTGATGACAGCTACAGATTCCTGCTCTTGGCTGATATGAGTAATAGTACATGATTTGGTCTTCTGCTCCTGCAATCCATCGACCTATATTCTATATCCTTCTTGGGAACTTAAACAAGTCTGTCCATTTTCCTCTGACCTCTCTAATCAATAAGGTGTATCCACCCACAGAAATGTCACTTTCTCAATGTTTTTTTTTTTTTCTTGCACCATACTATTATGTGTAAACTCTAGAGAATGTGAAAATGTGTGAAAATCCCAGGAGATCAAAAGTTTCAGAGCAGCTCATCTGGCACCAACAACCGTATCATGGTTGAAGGTACAGAGACCACACTTTTTCTTCATTCTGATGTTCGATGTGAACGTCAAATGAAGCTCTTGATCTGTATCTGATTAGATACCTTCACAAATGTGCAGGTGTACAAGTATTCCTATTTAAGTGGATGGTGAATGTATATGTGTGTATATATGACATTGAACTCTATATGTAATTATAGGCTAGTTTTATGTATAGTTAATATGGCTATAAAGGCCACTGGAAGGCATGTGGCACCTATATTTGTGACATATTAAACTCAGTGACCCTGGAACATGCTAATATATCTGGTATCTTGTGGTGAGCAGGTTAAACCCGATCATGAGACCGATATTTGGTTATCTGATATTTTTTTGGGTATTTTCTTTCTCTTTTAGGAAGTGGTTTTCTCAAAGCTCTAAACTTTTATTAGAAATTGTTGCAAACTGCTATATCTACTATATCTGCTACGACTGGGAGGCAGTTTGCTGTGAGGCAAGCAGCCATAAAACAGCTTCCATGCTTTATAGCTGACAGGAAGTTTAGATAGTAACCTACAAGCTCTCTCTGCTTGCTTTATGAGGTGTCTCCTCATGGCTGTGCAGTGTGGGAAACCTGTTTTGTAGTTAGTTATTGTACTGGACTCAAACTTAAAGCATTAGGTGTGTATGTGGAAGTTGTTATTGCATTGTTTTACAGATTTGCTTTTAAGCTGGTTTTTAATTGCCACTTAGACTTTAAACATTATAACACTAGGTGTCAGCACATAGGATGAAGATCCTCTAACAATAGACATGACATAAAAAGAAATGATTTATGTCATCATTGTGATCCAAGCTCAAGCTTATATTTTGCCATTGACTCTGACTGGTCACCAGTAAGAACGTCACAGTATATGCAATAAGAACAAAGAATTATTTTTGTGGTGTGATATTATTGCCAACTTTATTTGAATAGCTGAAATCATTTCATTATTAATTTCAAATTAATTTTTATTCTACTTTAGGTGAATGTTTCTGTTCTCAAGATGGTGTTATTTGCATATGTAAAAAAAAAAAAATTGCTTTGTTTGCTTAAACATGACACCCTCCTTTATGAAAGATTTTGGAGGAAGTAAATATTTTGGAACGTATCCTCAACGGTGTTTGTTATATTCTGAAAAAGCAAGTAATATTTGATTCTCTCTCTCTCTCTCTCTATCTCTCTCTCTCTCTTTCATTTTCCTGTCTCTCTTTAAACGCTTTCAGGCTGCCTATCTGTGCAGCACCTAACATAAACTCCAGGTGCATGCACACCAGCACCTCAAATGCTAACAGACAGGAATTAGCTTCCACTGCATGACAAAAAATTCCAACCCCTGAAAATAGTGCACATCATGATGTGGAGAGAAAAATGTTAAAAGCAAAAGGAGTGTTGAGTGTTTTAATATGAAGGCTAATCATCAATTAGTGTTTTATAGAATGAAAAAAGAAGACAATGTACCAGAAGAAGGGAATAAGCCACCACCATATGGTGTGCTGTTATGGAAAAATAATCAAAAGCTGTGTTATGATGTCACTTGGTTTCTGTTACTACACTGAAGTTGAGTATTTTTTTATAACACTGCGTCCTTGGCTTGTAATGATTTTATTATAATATTTATTAATAAACAGCATGCACTATTTTTCTCTTTATAGTTACATTTAATATTACCACTCGCATTATAGATGCTTTAAAAAGTTATTTCCTCACTTAGCCTCTCTTTTCTCTCTCTATTGAAGTCTTATTCTCTCGTTCCCATAACTGACTGTTAGAATATGATGACCATGAAGACTTTTTCCATACATGTTATAAATAAATAGCTTCCCTCATTTTACCATATCAAAAAATATACTGTTTTCTTGTTAAATTTCAAAACACTTTTATCAGCTTGTATTTATGTGCTGCATCCAGCATCCAAGGATGTATGATTTACTACATTTACTACAATGATAACAGTTAGAATAGCACAATAAATAGACCTGTGATTTGAATTACAGATAAAAACTAAGGTTAGAACTGCTGCTACAAAAATCACCACCTTCTGACCAAACAGAGTTGAGAAGTCCACGTCTCTGTGAAATAGATCAATGCAATAGGTTTTACAGTAGAATTAAATTCTACCAAGTTGTTATATTAAAGCTATGCTTCCTAAGTGACACCTTATTAAATTTGGTGATTTAATACACCCAAGCAGCCTGATCCAACATTTTGTGTTTAAAAGACCATGGACTACTGACTCTGAATAGGTAGGATAGTTAGAAAGGAAAGGTGGGGGTAGCAGAGGAATGCAGAGAAGACCACAGCAGTGCGAGGTCGGTGCCAGCAGGTTGGCACAGGCAGAATTTTCCTAGCTCTCCAAACTCATGATCCAAATGGGTAAAGTATCCCAGGATCCTCTATTTATACATTGTGTATATTTACAGTGGCAAATGATTCAGATGCTGCAATGTGTGAATGCAAAGAGAAAGTGTTGCCCTCCTTACTGGGGGAGAGTTATTCTGAGGCAGAGAGAGGTGTAGGCTGAGGCGTTAGTGACGTCGCTAGGGCTTTCAGGGCGTGGGGCAGTAAAGCCTTGCCCTGGACTGACATTCAGAGCATGGTTCATGCCTGGCCGTAACCATTCTGAGACTATTTATACCAAAATAGTTGGCAGTAATGCAATCAGAGTCAATAATTG
Source organism: Hemibagrus wyckioides (assembly GCF_019097595.1). Lineage (NCBI taxonomy): Eukaryota > Metazoa > Chordata > Actinopteri > Siluriformes > Bagridae > Hemibagrus > Hemibagrus wyckioides. The sequence continues at coordinate 7,247,141 of NC_080712.1, forward strand.
AGTGTGCCATGGCAACAGAATTTGGCAGACCATGAACTGGGACAATACTGTGAACAATATGACCCTGGATTTACCAAAAATCCAGATGCTATGTGAATGATATTCCAATTGAAGGTTGCTCAAGGCAATTTAACTTGCATGTTATATCAGTTGGTCCAAAATTTATAAGAATACAGCTGTGTAGTTTGTATGAATTTTCCTAATGGCAAGTGTAAGAAGAATAATCTGATAACATTAACTTTTTCGGTCACATCAACAAACCGTTATATAACACTGCACTGTTTAGTTTCTTGAAACTGGTGAGGTTTTCTGTTAGGTGGAAGAAGTGTTAGCACTTTGTAACAGTATATTTCTATACAAGAATGTTTTCAGGAGAGAGAAGTTTGTGTTTCTTGGAATGTGACAAGCTGTGTTTAACTTTTCAAGACAGAAAAACATCTCAGAAAATCTCAATAGTGCTATATTTGAAACAGTTTGTAGATGAGCCCCAGTGGCCTAATGGATAAGGCAATGGCCTCCTCACAGGGATTCAAGTCATGTCTGGGTTGTGGGTTGAGCAAAGTGGTGCAGAAGGAGCATGATGGAAGTGGTAGCTCAGTGGTTAAGGTGTGGGAATACTGATTTGAAGATTGTGAGTTTTAATCCCAGCTACCACTGTTGGGCCTTGAGCAAGGGCTTGCTCTGTATAAGGGTGTCTGCTAAATGCTGTGAATGTAAACAACGGGCCATAACCCAGAAATCAATGGATTGACAAACCGTGCATTCACACTAGCCCATACACATCTACTCTGTGCATGTTGCTCCTATAGCACTCAGTTTAAAGTCTTCTATGGAAGCACTACTTGTATTGTCCCCTACTTGATATATCATTTTTCTTGTATTTCCTCATTTATAAGTCGCTTTGAAAAAAAAAACAAAAAAAACATCTGCTACATGAATAAATCTAAATGTAAAGCAAATGTAAATTAAAAGAGAAGCTGGTGAGGGCATGAATGTTTACAGCTGTTATAAGTTGACAAAAGGACAATATGGTGTTCCACAATATTAAATGTCACTACCATTTCTTTCTTTTTTCTAATGCAGGATGTTTAATAATAAATATTAAATATGAAATTGCAAATTTATGATATCAAAAGAATAAAACACAGATCATGAGCATTGTAGATTAGCATGCCCTCTAATGTTTAGCCTAAGAAAGACTCTACATGACCAGCTTTATGTCTTTAGGGAATTTTTTTTTAATGTTCCTGGAAGTGACAGGTGTTGAATAGCAGATATTTACCTTTCAACAAGCCTGACATGTATGTTCATTTGACCATAGCTGACAATATCACCATCTATCATGAATGCATTGACAAAATGTTGTACATATTAGCATACTTGTGCTATAACTGCAGGGGATAGGGGTTCGGTGGAGGTTGTGTAAGACAGTAACACATAGACACAACTGATCTCAGCAGCTGGAGGCACTACAATCATACTTCAACACAACAGTATAAGCTGAGATCAGTCATGGAAAGATATTTGAACTTACAAACCTAGAATATGCTTTTAATTTTTAAAATACATGAAAGATTTTGATTCAATGAGGCAATAATGAGTCTTCTATCTAATGCTTATTTACTGAAAAAATCTCAGTCTCAAGATTTTGTTTAAACATCAACACAAGCTTTAATCTTCAGACTTTGGTATGTGGTGTTAAGTGCATCATACTCTTAGTGAACACTAGCACAAAGCACTAGTACTCACTATGGATGGTCTTGGAAAAAGGATTCATAAAAATGAAAATGAAAATGAAGGGTTTTAAAAATCCAGTATGTGTCATCAGCACATTATCTGTTTGTTCAGGCAGAAGTATTTTGGGTGGAGATTCCAACAGCTGTAATATATTGCATATACCATATTCTATTTATATATCGGTATACATTTATATATGGTAACATATTATGTCATTTCCTTATAGGATTTCCTGTATCTTTTACAATTGTCATCTAATACTATAGAAAGGGCATGGGAGGAAGATATTAAAAGTGCTGCCTCAGATTTTCTTTGATGAGAGTTGAGTAAAAAATTGTGAAAAATGTGAAAAGAAAGTTTTATTTTATTTTAAATAAAAAACTACCCAGTGGATCAAAGTAACACTAACATTAAAACCTGAAGAAGAAAAAAAACAAAACAAGCCTTGTTAATGAGACACATTTTGTCTAAAATAATTCACTGCCAATATCCAAATGCTACAATATATGGCAACATTTTGGGACATTCAGTTCAATTTTTTTATTTTATTTATGTTTTTTTTTTTTTTTTTTTCTGCATCTAAAGCTGCAGTGAAATTAACTCTGGCTTCACCAGAGTTAAAGCAAATTCTTTCTTTCAAATTTGTTAATGATACTAATAAATGTACACAACAACCTATACTAGTCCCAATTAGTTTGTTGATACTATCTAGGACTGATGAGAACATAATTTTGGATATTTTTTAATTTGTTTGTTTGTTAGTTATTGAAGACTCCTCAATTAGCATGTTTCTGGAAAAGTGTCTAAAATTAACTGGGACTATCAACTAACTAACTGGGACTACTCAAAAAATCAAATGCGAAATATGTCTGTGTGAAAAGTAAACAAAACTTTAAAAAAAAAAAAAAGAAAAAAAGATGGTCCACTTGCTGCAGTACAGAAGATTAGCTGTAGGCCTGTGTGCCCACATTAGGAGATTGACCGGTCATAAGTAAAGAGTACACCAAAGGTTATTTTAGCAAAGTGGCAAAATAGATGCACTGAACTCTCAAAGCATTCTGGGTATTCTGACTATGCTAACAGGGGGGCTTTCACAAGCGTTGCTAAGAACAGAACAGAGTAGTTCCAACCATGCACTAGAATAAATGGAGTACCCTTTATTTCTGCCCCCTTCACTAACAGGCATCATATGATAATGCTTCATGCTCCACATTGTTCAGTTGTGTTTATAGTTAACCTATGCATAATGTAGAGACATTGCTTTTATCGCATGTTCCACAATGTGTATCATATTATGGATGTACTTTATCCACATTTTCATTCATTAATAGAAGCAATAGAAAATCAACACAACACCAACGGAACAACTGAATACTGATAAAGATATGGAGTTCTTTGTTGAATAAATAATGAAATGATTTAAGCTATTTTTGGTAATGTCATTTAATCTTTTGTGAATGATCTAATGTATTATTACAAAATTAGAAAATGTTCTATTCAGTTTTATCATCTTATGGTTTAATTATATAAAATTATATAAAACATTTAATATGCCCAAGGTGTGTTTTTTAATTTTTAATACTTTTTAATATCGAATATGAATATTATTTCTTCATCATGCAAATAAAATGTAATAAATTATTGGAATAACTTCATAAAAACAATGAAAACGATGACCAAAATGAAAATATTCGTCAAGTTTTAAATCATATACGTTTGTGAGTCTGGCCCCGTTTGCCATGTCCATTTGAAACACTGCTCCATAAATGGAAAGAGTGTATTTTTATCTTGATGTGGCCATTAGGTTACCATGGACAGTGTGGTAGTGTGTAATCTCAAATATCTAGCCCAGTTTTCATCATGCTTAGTTGAAACTGGGTCACATCAGACCAGAACAATGTTTTGTGCATGCTAGATTTTTTTTTTTAAACAATTTGCATATATTCAGCACTGATGGATGAACAGTTGTCCTTCTTTGCTCTGGATGCTGGGGGCATGTATTGGTGTTCTAGATCATGTGTCATGTTATGGGATAAAGTCTTTTCTGTCCTGACAGCAATACAGGATTTCCATTTTTAGGCACTGCTCATATTTAAATCTCATCCCCAGTGACAGCAACCGCAAAGGATATATTTGGACTTTCTAGGAATAAAATTATATGAGAGGTATTTCGTTAAAGAGGGTAACAGGTTTGTTCGGGTTACTCTGATTCCTGAACCTGGTCAAACATGTCATATGGTTGATAAATAATGTGTTACATGATTCAAAATATCTTTCAATGAGGAATGCTTAACATGATTTCAATATACAGTGAATATAGATACCAGATAAAGATGGAAAATTCAACACATGTTTTGGTAAGGTCTTGGGCCATAACTTGCAGCCAGAACAGCCTTGACGCATAATTTCTTCAAGTCTCTAGAACTACACTGGCTGCAGAGAGCACTGTTCTTCCAAAACATATTCCAACACATCATGTTTTGATGATGGAATTGAGGATGATACAAACCGTTCCAAAATCTCCCTTAGGTGCTCAAATCATTTTCATCTTCGTTTAAACGTTCAGTGAGTCATAGTGTCCTGTGAATGGGGTTGGAGTTATCCAGGAATAGATCACGCTCATCAGGATTGAAAGGTTTCCTGATTTGATAAAGTTGATCAGTCAGTATGATAGTGAAATGCTTATTATTCCTTCTGATTTTTCTTTAGATTTTAATATCAATATTCCACTGTACCTCTCGTCCACCTGTGCCATCAGCTGCCGCCTGCTAAGCGTAATTGAGAGAGGTGCAAGACTGACATGTCTCCACTTGTTGACCTCTCATGACACAGACATATGAAAAAATCTGCGTAGCTTTCTTAACTCCCAGCAGAGTTTAACACCTTCAGTGAATAATCAGCAAATTATCCAGTTTCTAATTAATACCTGGGAGATAAGGAAGCCTTTCAGCAGGATTTTCATCAGGATTATTGTTCTATGGCTAATGGATATATAATAAATGGTAAGTGGTTATAACCAAGCATGTCTTAGCACACTGGATTCCATTCATAAAGTCATGTTTAGAGCAAAAAGAAATATAAACTATATTAGGTACATGCCTTATGTCATTCATATAGCTTTACAAGCACATTAGTGGACACATTGCTGATGAAAGACCTACGTCCCTTAAATTTGGCATTAGGATAAATAATCACAGTTATAATTGTTAATGTAATCAATCAAAAATACTACATTTATTACAAAAACAGCAATTAGACATAAATAACAAGTAACAGTCAGCAATCAGGAGGGTATGGCATGTTTGGAAAATAATCAATAATCAGGTTGTGGGATGCTCATTTTCTCTCTTGAGACAAGCAAATGTACTGACCACAAAGCAAAACATTTCCACCCTGGAGATGAAGACTTTAATAAATGTTACATAAACATCTCCTCATAAAAAGCATCATAATATCAAGAGTTAAGCTTTTTTAAGTTTATTCTGTTTTTTTGTAGTAAGTTATTACTGTAGAGTTACTATAGAATTAACATGTTAGAATGAATTCATTAATATAAACCTTGCAGGTGGAACTACTGTCAGAGTTGGAAATTTATCAAACCTTCTAACCAACAGGTAAATTTAAGCATTTAACAGTGCTGTGATATAAATTAAAACTATGTTACATAAACATTAGAGAATTTAACAACACTGATTATTACATTACAGAATTTTCTGCACAATCTAGGTGCATCATAAGCTCTATTTAATAGTTGCTGCTTCAAAGTTCATGAAAATCCTTTAAATCCCTATCTCTTGAGAAGGGCAGTGAGTGGGTGGGGGTGAATGCCATACTGAGGGGGGTTGTCAAAGTTGCTGCCTTAACTTAGTCATGGAAGAGGTTGCACTGAGGGTGGAGTCTTGCGCTGTCACTGTGTTTCTGCTCAAGTATTACCTGCCTTGCTTTAGCAGGAGGAGTTCACTTGTGCTGTGTGAATGAATGAGTAAGTACAGAGGGAGAGGGAGACAGAAAGAAGAGGGACACCACTGGGAGAGCAGAGTCCAAGTTTGACGTAATTCAACAAAGGACGTTTTCTTGGACACCTCTTGCTGGAGATTGAGAGGTCTATTTTGGCAACTAACTTTCAAGACTGCAGTGCAACTAGCTCTGAATATGGCTGGTTGTCTGCAAAGAACAAGACTTTGTGGAGCCCAGACACATCTGAAGTGCCTCTTTGTTTTAATTTCATTAGGTCTTTGTACAGTGCAAGCAGATCCTTTTGATTCTGCTTTCCATTACAGGCACCGATCTGGACCTAATGCTGAAACTATCTTGGTGGCCAATAATGGGATTAGAGTTCCTTTTGGACGCTCTGTTTATTTGGATCCTATCAATGACCTTGTCACTGAAGTGAAACCAGGAGATCGTTGTCACATCACAGTACTAGACAATGACCCACTGGCACAGAGACCTGGAATGCTGACTCCTAAGAAATTCCCATGTCAGTTTGGAGCTAATGAAGTGAAATACACTCATTTTGGCTCACGGAGCCCAAGCAAGGACCAGGTGAAACTACAGCTAAGGTATGATTCCCATACAGACACTGTGGTCATCCCTTTCATGTTAGAGGTAGAGGTTGTCTTCCAGCAGCTGGAGATTTTAACCCGTAACATGCCTCTTGTTGTGGAAAAGCTTAATGGTCTTAGCAACCCCATTGATAAAAAGGGCCTTGAATTTGCTTTTGAGGATGGTGTCACAAAGTGCAAAGTGGCCACACTGGTTGGAACAGGTGGCCTTCCCAGGTATGGCATTCTTTCAGACAACTCTGTTAACGGACAGATGATTGACTGTGATGAATTTGTCAAAAAGGGTTTAAGATACCAGCACACTGCCACTACTAAATCTCCAAACAGAGATTACATACCAATGCTAGTAGAAGTACAAGATAATGATGGTAATACTATTCAACAAGAGCACTTCCAGATCATGGTCCGAATAAAAGAAGGTGCTGAAAACACACCTCCCAAAGCCAGCTTTATAGCCATGATGATGATGGAGGTGGATCAGTTTGTAATGACTGCCTTAACATCTGATATGCTGGCAGCTGAGGATGTGGAATCAATTCCTGATGATTTAATCTTTAACATAACATCTCCACTGGGATCTCAGCAAGGATATATTATCAGCACAGATAACCAAAATTTGCCAATCACTTCATTTTATCAAAGAGATATAAAAGATCTGAAAATTGCCTATAAGCCACCCTCTGAAGATTCAGATGTAGAGAGGATTTTTCAGATTGAATTTGAGATTGTTGATACTGATGGGGCTGTGTCTGATACTTTCGCATTTATGATTGTTGTGAAACCAATGAACACTTTGGCCCCAGTGGCAACCAAGAACACAGGTCAGCTCCTGTTTGAGGGTCAGTCAAGGTCCCTGTCTAGCTCTCAGAATCTTGAAATCAGTGATGAGGACAACCTTGAAGATGTGAAGATTACTGTAATTGATGGCTTGAAACATGGCGAGCTGACAGTATTAGGATCTCGTAGAAAATTCTTTACACCAGCTGATCTAGATTCGGGTGTTGTCATATACCAACATGATGGAAGTGATACTTACAGTGACAACATCATATTTAGAATGACAGATGGAAAAAATGAAGTGGAGTTTCTGTTTCCCATTACAATTGCACCCACTGATGATGAGCCTCCCATTATTAATGCCAACACTGGTATTGTGCTGTTCAAAAATGAAATGATGCAAATTTCACCATTTATTTTGAGCGCTAGTGACATAGACTCAGAGGATTCAACTATAAGATTTATACTGGAAGAGCCTTACTCAGTCATAGGTGAACTGCTTCTTAGACAAGTGGAGCCCCCTGCAGATGCTTCTGTTTGGAAGTTTAGTGAGACAGATGAAATGTTTGAACAGGTGGTGACAGAATGGTCCCAGCAGGACATTCTTGATGGGAAACTGTTTTACCGCCACAAAGGTCCACATAGCACTAACACTGTCACTGACCAGTTTGTCTTCAGAGTTCAAGATGATAATGATCCCCCAAACCAATCAGGAGAACACATGTTCACCATTAAAATCCATCCAGTAGATGATATACCACCATCACTTTACCCAGATACTACTCTACACATGACGGTTAAAGAATATGAGCTGACATTTTTCAGAAAGAAGTTTCTACGTTATACAGATCTTGACTGTGATGACCGGGATCTCAAGTATACCATCATTAAGCCTCCAGTAGATACAGATGAAAACAATCCAGTGCCTCTTGGAGCCATTGTACTTACAGACAGTCCTGACACTGTCATTACTGAATTCACTCAAGCTCAGGTAAATCACCATAAAATAGCATACAAACCCCCTGAACAGGAAATGGGTATCACTCCCAAAGTGGTTCAGTTCACCTTTGTTGTGGAGGACACTGCTGGTAACTCAGTGGATGGTTTGTTCACAATATTTTTGCAGCCAGTTGACAATAAGCCTCCTATAATCACCAATACTGGCTTTACTGTGCTGGAGAGAAGTGCCTACATAATAACCAAGAATGAACTGAATGCATCTGATCAGGACACAGAGGATGAAAATATTATCTTTAAAGTGATCCAAATACCCAAATATGGGCAGCTACAATATTTAGGAATTGATATGTCTAATGGAGAGACATTCATTTTAGAAGATATTGAAAGTGGTCGGCTGGCCTATATCCATGGTGGTGAAGAATCTCTCACCGATGTCATCAAAATTGATGTCAGTGATGGCTTTCATGAAGTGCCTATAATAATTAAGATTAATATCAAGCCAGTTGATGATGAGAGCCCAACTATTATGCTACCGTCAGGTCTTTTAGGTGCTTCAATTGATGTTCTTGAGAATGGAGCTACAGAGATCACCAGCAATGTCATCCAGGGCCAAGACGAGGACACAGATGATCTAATGCTGACTTTTATAGTGGAGGAGCCTCCAAGACTAGGAGAGATCATGGTGAATGGCGCTCCAGCTGAACGATTTACTCAGCAAGATATTATTAACGGTGTGGTTGTCTATGTCCACACAAGTGGAGAGATTGGACCCATTAAGGAGCATGACTCTTTCAACCTCACCATCTCTGACTTGTCAGACGAGTGGGTGGTGGGTGGTAACAAAGTTCAAGGAGTTCGTGTACATGTCACCATCCTTCCTGTTGATAGTATTGCCCCTGCTGTTAGTGTTGGGGCCCAGTTTGTAGTAGTGGAGGGAGAAAAGAATGTTATTACATTAGAACACATTGGAGCTGAAGATGTTGACACAGATAATGACGATATCCTCTGTACCATTATTGTCCAGCCAACATCTGGCTATTTGGAGAACATTTCTCCAGCCCCTGGTTCAGAAAAGTCAAGGGCAGGCACTGCCATTACTGCCTTTAGCATCAAAGATGTTAGCCTCAGCCATATATACTATGTACAGAGCATCCATAAAGGTGTAGAACCAGTTGAAGACAGATTTACTTTCCACTGCTCTGATGGCATTAACTTTTCAGAGAAGAATTTTTTCCCTATCGTTATCATCCCTGCCAATGACGAGAAACCTGAAATATTTATCCGTGAGTTTGTAGTCATGGAAGGCATGAGCTTAGTCATAGACACTCCAATTTTGAATGCTGCAGATGCCGATATTCCAGATGATGAATTAGAGTTTGAAATAATCAAGAATCCCAAACATGGCAACATTGTCCAGCAGTTAAGTACTGGGAGTACCCCTGTAGTGAAATTCTCCTTGGAACAGATCAAAGAAGCATCTAATATTGTTTATGAACATGATGACTCTGAAACCAAAGAGGATAGTTTTGAAATCAGACTTACTGATGGGAAGCACACTGTTGAAGAGAAAGTTCTTATCATGGTTATTCCTGTTGATGATGAGACCCCAAGAATGACTATTAATGATGGACTGGAGGTCGAAATTGGAGAAACTAAAGTGATTAGCAACAGAGTCCTCAAAGCAACAGATCTGGACTCTGAAGACAAAGAGCTTACTTACATTGTACGCTATGGTCCTAGCCAAGGCTACCTTCAGAGAATTACTAAGCATGGAGATGTTATTGGAAACATCAGTATAGGAATGAATTTCACACAAGATGAAATTGATAAGCAGCTTATTCAATACGTCCACACTGGTCAAGAGGGCATTCGTGATCTTCTAAAGTTTGACGTTACGGATGGTATAAACCCACTTATTGACCGCTACTTTTATATCAACATTGGCAGTATTGATATGGTCTTCCCTGATGTCATCAACAAAGGTGTAACCCTCAAAGAAGGAGGCAAAGTAACCCTCACAACAGACCTCCTTAGCACAACAGACATTAACAGTCCTGATGAATTTCTTAGTTTTACCATCACACGTGCTCCTAGCAGGGGTCACCTAGAGAGCACTGACCATCCTGGGGTACCCATATCCACCTTCACCCAACTACAATTGGCTGGTAATAAAATCTACTACATACACACCTCTGATGATGAAGTGAAGATGGATAGTTTTGAGTTTGAGGTTACTGATGGTTACAATCCAGTATTCCGTACTTTCCGGGTGTCCATCACTGATGTGGATAACAAAAAGCCAGTTCTGACTATTAACAAACTGATGGTGGAAGAAGGTGAAACAAAACTCATCACACCTTTTGAGTTGACTGTGGAAGACCGTGACACTCCAGATCATCTTCTGCGGTTTGTGGTTACTCAGGTGCCAGTGCATGGTCAGCTACTATACAATGGGTCTCAGGTTATTACAACATTCACCAAGCAAGACCTAAACGAGAACCTAATCAGTTATAAGCATGATGGCACTGAAACCAATGAAGACAGCTTCTCATTCACTGTTACCGATGGAACTCACACAGACTTTTACGTTTTCCCTGATACAGTTTATGAGACACGTAAGCCTCAAATGATGACTATTCAGATTAACACAGTGGACAATGGAATGCCTCAAATTGTTGTCAACAAAGCTGCGTCGACCCTCAGGGTTCTTCATACTGGGCATCTTGGATTTTTAATTACCAGCAAAGTTTTGAAGGCTGAGGACAGAGACAGCCCAAACAAAGTGTTGAAGTACTCTGTGTCTGAGGCTCCTCTGCATGGCTTTATCATGAATACGGCTCAGGGCAATGACAGCATCAAGACCTTCTCACAAGGTAAACTGTTGTAAGCCTTTGTTGATAAGTACTTTCAGTTGATAAAATAAACCAAATTATACTATGTCTACAAGAATTATGAAAATCTGAGTGTGATCTAGTTTGATGGCAGCACATTTACTGGAATTGCAAAAAAAATATTTCTCTTTGCTAGCTGATATTGATGACATGAAGATCTGCTATGTACTACTTGATGCATCCAATGCCACAAGTGATATTTTCTACTTCACAGTGGAAGACAACGGTAAGAACATTTCGTCTTTCTATCCAATAGCTTAAAAGATCTCAGCTTATGCATACTTTGAAGTTTAAATAAGTATATATATATTTAATCTCACACGGATATTTTAATCTTTGGCTTTATTTGAATTACATCCATTTTGATTTACCTACACTTGTGTAGTATATTAATGATGGTTTGTTATTATTACTGATTCATTCTGTATAGTTTATCATATTAGGTTAGATTGTGTGTTTTAAAAAACTTGGGTATGTAATTTATTTTAAAGAGAAACAAAAATTCACAGGTATGGGGCTTGGCTATTTTAACTTTGGCTGTAGATGGTGCATGAGCAAGAGGTTTTGAAATACAATCCACACTGCAATGTTTGGGCTATATTTATATTGTATTGAACATCACTAGAAGAATATGGTCATGGATCATGGATCATTTATTCATAAAAATTCCCAACAACAATGTCAAAATTCACAACAACTTTCAGACAACAGATTTTAATACAAGTTTGCTTTATAGTAGTTTCCTACCAATTCAGTTAATCTAATCCTAATCCTGTTTCTTTTGTAACATAAAGATGAATGGAGAGAAAATACTGGTAAAGAATATCACTATTAGTTTAAAGAGCTGAATAGAAGCAAGAATACAGTGGTAAGCTTGTGAAAGGCACATAGTCCATCATATTACAGAATACATCTCATGTGACAAGAATGGTTACGGTGTGATAAAAGAAATAGCCGGTTTCTGCACCGGCATGTGAAAGATGGTGAATAGCAGTGACAGCAGCTATGCCTCAAAACCTTGCAGACACTTCCTTTTGGAATGGGATAAATGATCTAAAAGCTCCTTTAAAAATAATTATGCTTTTTTGTAACAAATTATGAAATGCTTGAGTGACCATCAATCTTTGACCTGAAAGCAAAGGTTGTTCAAACAAACATGAACTGAGAATAGCTGGGTTATAGGCCTAGCAGATGCAGTCATAAATTATGAAGAACTGGGGGAAAAACACTTTATTCAAGATGCAATTACTTTAATATCAAAGACATTCAGGGGACAGGCATTCCTTAGAACAGACCAAATGTTCATGTTGTTTGGATGTTTGGCTTTGGCTGTTTATTTAGGAAGGGAATAAAGTGTTCTGTATTGAAAATGAAGACAAAGGGGCCTTGTAGTAACTTTGACCTCTGTTTGCCATGACACTGTTTGAGATTCCAGTCAGCTCATCAGTAAAAAGGTGTATCTGTGTTTGGTTACGTATACGCTGATACTCTAAAGCGTGTGTAGTCACCTTCTCTGGATATGGGGGTCTTGTACTGTCACTTCACCTACACTCAACCCCCTACCATATGCATACCTGAAAGAAAGAAAAGAAAAGAGAAATCGTTATCTGATCAGACAGAGGAGACATGTCTGGACAGGACTCCAGAGCATTGGTGGTCAGTAAGCCATAGCACACGGTCAAGTAATGAGACTATAAATGTAGCATACACATGAAAGAGAAGATAAACAAAAATACTTTAGATTGGATATGTAAATGCATTTTCAGGAATATAATAATTGACCAATAAAAAATATTTGACTGATAATTAAAAACATATGTGAAGTGAAATACACTACTTAATTTCAGCTTATTTCCTAGTGAGAAAGATTGTTGATGGATCTTTCTAAATGGTTGAAACTCAACCCATCTTTTATCCAGAAGGGAATTCTCTGGTGACTAGAGTGGACCCGGGCTTGGCATTTAGTCTCTTTGGCAATCCATCAGCTGGAAAAAAACTTCAATTTGGAGCCAGCATTGTTGAAAAAAGGGACAGTTGTCTAGTGGTTGGAGACTCAAGGAGGCTGCTCAAGACAGGCCTTTTTAAAAATAAACAGGATTTGCATTTGTGGGACAAATATGTGGCTCATTTGGATTTTGACTATATCTAATATTAAAGACGTCAAGATCTTATGTTGCACAATGCAGAGAGTAAAGCCTGTATAAACTAATCGATTGATAGACACAGCTGTTTTAAGGTTCAGTATCAGCAGTTCCTGAATGTGATTCCGGGTTCATGTTTACACATGCCCAAGGAAGTGGTCCAACCTTATAAACCACCCATCATAAACGAAAACAATTCTCCTGTGGAATAGCTTCCTTCCCTCTCCATTGTATAATTGCACCTATTTGCATAGCTTTTATATAGTTGGAGTCTTATCTTTATTTTTAACTAATTTCACTTTTCCTCTTAACTGTTTACAGTTTCATCATGGATTTAAATACACTTTTTTCTATTTAAAATGAGAACTAATCTACCCTAAGTTATTTAGAAAGTTTTCTTCAAGACAAACTAAAAGTGCACAGGCAAACCTGATGTACTATCCTTACTGTACATGGAGGTTTCTTTAATTTCATTAATTATATTGAGCAAAAATAATTGTGAGAGAAATTTTTTTTTTTCCAATCGAGCTATTCTAGCATTGGGAACAGAGTGAAACTGTAGAGGTCACATTTTCATGACATGAACTGAAGATTTAAGCTTGGGAACCTCTGCTCTAGCCACTGGCAAGCTGCCGAGCATGTCCATACATGGAGTCTTGTGTGCTTCAGTTATAGCTGAGATGAATGGATCCCTATGTGCAATAACCAAATTTATGTTCTTGTGAAAAGAAAGTAAAATATGTACGGTGCAGAATATTCTGCTCATGTCAGACCAAACCTTAAATATTCTATTCAAGTGAGAGTTGACACCAAAATAGGTCATTTGATCACTTGTTATAAGAAGGATCTTATTTCTTTTCTAAGACCTGTGTCTCCTACAGCCACTTAACCTGGGCTGGGAGAGGAAGAAGCAGCAGACAGGTGTGTGTGTGTGTGTGTGCATAAGGGAGAGTTGATCTGCTTCCCGATCTCTTTTCAAAGCCTTCTCTGCACCAACCCTGTAACCCAAATCCAGTTCAAGATCCGCTGATAACCCTAGGGTTTTCCTTTGACTCATGTTAAGGGCAACATCGACTTCAGAAGGTTGAAAGAGCACTTGGGTGAACTTATTATGTTATTTAAGTTTGACAAGAAGTCACTAGTTAGCAAACGGTTAACAAATTTCCAAATTTGCTTCTACACCACACCTGAGTCTAATTTGTCAGTTGCTGCTGTATCGTTGCTATTGCTGTCAGAACTTACAGATTGCTAGTTCTGTAATGCTGTTTAATAGGGAACAACAACCATATCACACAAATGAGGAGTCCAAAATAGAAGACATGGAAATAGCAAGTGGTGGATTCAAAGCTCCACAATGTATTGCAGCTATTCAGCACAACTGCACTGTGTTACAACATAGACTCTGCTCAGCTGGTTAGCAATCTACTAGTTGATGGATGAGATGGTGTTGCCATGAATGTTAAAACACTGGAATCTGCTCTGTTTGCACAGACTGTTCAGAAGAGGAGATGAGAGAGCAGTACAGTAAAGTATTAAAGGACTGCTGCATTGCTCTCTTTAGTAGGAAATGAATTCTCATTGATGCAACTATCAGCAGGAAGCCAGAGAGCATCATAGGTAATCTACTATAGGAAACCATTAACCATTAAAGTGAAAATCCAGCTTTTTGATTTACACCAAAAAACTCAGCTCAACTCAATTTCATCATTAAATAAATCTTTTGCACCATTAAAGTTGATGTTCATGTGCAAGATATTCAGAGCGAATTTGTTCCCTTAACTAATCAGTTCTTAATTTATTTGATCATCCAGTCAGTATAAGAATGAAATAATACTTTTGGCATCCTGAAGTGTGAAATGGACCACTCTGACAGAGCGGTTTCTTTTCACGCTCCATGATCTGACCTGTCATTTGTGTCAACAGCTGCTAAAGGATTTAAATGTTCTCTCTGGCCCATAACTGTTAAACTTCCTCTTCAGTCCTCCTTCCTCATGCATCAGCATACAGATTTATGGAGGGTTTTTTTGATCACCCTTGAGGACATGATGTATGGCTTTGGAGTTATTTATACCCCCTCCTCTCTCTGTCAGGAGGCATTTGCTTTTAGGAGTGTCCATCTCTCTCTCTCTCTCTCTCTCTCTCATTCTCTCTCTCTCTCTCTCTATCGTTATCCTCTCATAGTCACTCTAGATACTGACTTTCTATCCTTCAGGCTCCTTTTATATAACTTTGATGTTGATAACACTCTTTCAGGTCATTTCTGTCCAAGCCTGGGGCGTGAGGTATCATTTTCAATACCAATGCCTGAGATTACTGGTGTCAGTGTAACTTGTCATCCCATCATTCATCATGCCAAGGGCTGGAGATCACACCTCTTATGGAGATTGGAGATTTAGATTTAGTAGTTTGTGGCAATTTAGAGAAAGTAGGGAATGTTAATATAGAATATTTAGAATGATGCAAGAAAGTTATTGTAAGACACTAGTACCATCATATCCTTAGATAGAGTCAGGGCTGGATGCATGGATAACTAAACTGTAGGGAAATTCATATTTTAGATTAACTTTAGAAATAAATTAATAAATAAATAAGCTTTGAAGTATCACTTCATTTATCTGTTTTTGTTTGTATGTTTGTTGTTTACTTATTTTACCCATAACTCATTCCATTTATTCAAGTTTTTTTCAACAGTCATTCAATTCTACTTGAAATACCCTAGAACACAGTATAATATACTGACAAGCACACAAAAAAACAGAAAGAAAACTACATGAAACAGTTACCACTCCAACTAATATAATACTCCAGTATATCTTAAATTTATATTAACCACTACAAATATAGATTAGGAATGAGAATTTATTATTTATTTTAAATCTGTAGTGTCCTAACACAGATTGTCATGCTTTAGGGAAAGTCCACAGAAAGTCCACAGTCCACAGGCAATTTAGCTTTTCTGACAGATTTGCATCATAGAAAGCATACAACCAATGAATTTGCAAGGGTTGGGGGTGTGGGGTGGGTACTGTTTAGGTCATGGGTTATGTTGCCCTGAGTACATATTGGCTTGAATTGGCTATGTGTTGAATACCTAACATGGCCCTATGATGAGTATAAATGGAAAGAGAAAGCTAGGATAATTATAATTGCCCTCCTCCTCATTCTGACTAGATATACATAGCACCAAACTTACACACACACACTCTTGCTTACACTTGCATCATGCGGCACGAGGCAAATGTTGACCTCCTAAATGTAGTTTCATACCTCTGACCCCCGAATAGGCTGAAAAACATTGGTTAAACAGCCAATATTGTGCCTTATTGAAGAACCCATAGCTGTCTCGAACAACATTGAACATCACTAATACTGTCATGTAGCATTTCTTTTTTACTATCATGCAAGCTTTGGGCAAAAATATTTATTTGCACTAATATGTAGGTGTTGTATAACTTCTCATCAGTGTTTAATTAGTAGTGTGTGAAAGTTTTTAATGCATGCATATTAAAAAAAAACAATTTGCTGAACTTCACTATAATATACTGGAATTGTAAAGGAAGCAGTGAATATAAATATAAAAAATACATAGATTATAATGATATGTAATGACATAAACTGAAGTACAAAGCACTATATAAATTGAATAAGTTAATAAATAAATAAATAAACAATCAAATAAATAAATAATGTTTTTAATGAATGAATGAATGAATTAATTTATTATTATTATTATTATTATTATTATTATTATTATTATTATTACTATTTTACTGATTTATTTTTGGGGGGGTCCGTTTAATGTTTATTATTTTTTTGTGTTTGGTTTATACAATGCCTTTCTAACACCTAATATTGCTTTACTATGTATGTAGAACAAAATAACACAATGTATAATGTATATTGTGTGTATATAGAGAGATTGAGAGAGAGAATTTTAATGACAACTCCCATCATCCCCTCAATTTTAGGTGTCCAGCAGGAAGCAATCTTAAGAATCTTGGCAAATCCCTTTTAGACGACAGCTAATATGGCAGTGCTAAATTAGCACAGCTCAGGAGATGCTAGCATCACAGCTAAGCACATGTGGCCAAATATCATCCAAGGCGTTTAAAGATAGCTGTACCTAGAGCATGAACACATCTAAAAAAAAATGTCACTGTAGATGTGAATGCACAGAAATAAAAAAAAATAAAATAAAATACATACGCATCCAACCTATAAACCGTTTCATGTCCACATGGAATATCTGACCTGCCGTAGTTGATGCCCAATCTAAATGCTAATTTAAAAATCTGAATGGTGGATATAAAAAGATCTTAGCCAGTTTGACTTTTAAAGACCATTGTGTGCCTTGGAGAATGTGTGTGTTACTGAGCCATGCATTCTTTCTTCATGTTATTACACCCATAAATACCTCAGGAACCCTGTAAGACTCCTGGAGGCATTCACTGAGACTCCCAGTGTTCTGTTGAGTTACTGACACCCTTTTAGAGAAGGTGATTTTATGGCTCTGTTCACCCACTAAAGCCATCATATTTTATACAGACTACACCGAGAGTGACATTTTGCTACAATTTACAATTACACTCATCATTCATGAGAAAGACAAATCCCTAAAGCAGAAATACTACACATTCATTGGGACACTGTTGATCCCATACAGCTCCTATTTTATTTCTGAGCGTCCCATGGCAGTGGGTTTTGGCCCACCCAGACAGTCCCTGCTGACCTCCTTGTCTTTTTTTTTTTTTTCATTCTGTGTTGAAATAAAGGCTGACAAAAGGAACAAGCAAGGGAGGGCAAAGGAGAGTACAGCTGTCAGTCTCTATACCAATTGGAGTCTGTGTAGTGTGAGGAAAAAGTGAGCATTGCCAAATGGAAAGGCCTGTTTGGGTGTGAGGTGGCTAGTCTGAAGAGTGCAGGGACCACCATTGGTCCTGGCTTAATAAACATCCATCAAACACCACCTGTCAGTCATATTGGGTCTAAAGCTGTAACAAAAAGTTGCTCAGAACTCTGACAGCTGAGAATACATTGACAATGATGCTATTGTTCCGAAAGCTTATGGCTCATTCCAACGGATTTGAAGCAAGTTAGATACCGATATTGATAATGACTGATAATGACAATAAAAACTTCTTGACTTCACTTGACTTGATATTATATAGAGCAGACTTGAAAGTGCAATTTTAGTATTTCATATACAGTGTATACTGTAAATACATCAACAATTCAACTATTAGGGTTGATCAATGTATTGTATCATACGGCTCTTCAAAGCTGTACTAAGAATGAATAAAATATATACACATTTATTTTGTGTATACACATAAAGAGTTAAATTTCTGGTCTGTAATACCCTACCAGGTTCACACTGTGTTTCCTACATATCCTAAACATAAGGATTTCTTAGTCAAATGCTGATGATGCGTAATGGATGTGCTAGTGTCATAGACTAAAATATCTAAAATATAAAGTAGGTGTCGCTCTGGGAATGTGGCATAAAAGAGATAATAATATTTAATTAAAACAAATGAATGTAAACAAGATGGTTCCAGAGCAACCTTACACAATGTGCAGTTGTCTGTAGAATTGGCATCATCTAGTCTAATCTAATCTTCTAATGTATTATAGTACACTTAGCCCTCTTTCTTTCTGTCTCTGTCTCACAGCAATTAGTCCCAGTTCTCAAAGTGGGGTTCAGAGGTCTGGGACATATCCATGATGTCCCTGACTCTATTTTTAAATAAATTTTAGCAAATTACCCAATAATTCAGTTTGGTGATGTAAAGAAGAGGAAGCCTTTATTATTGTTGCATATACATTACACCACAGGGAAATCATTTTCTTTATATGTGCCAACTTTGGAAGTTGAAGTTGCACAGGGGAAGCTATGATAAAGCAGTCCTGGAGCAGAGAGGGTTAAGGGCCCAACAGTGGCAGCTTGGTGGTACTGGGGTTTGAACACTGACCTTCTGATCAACAATCTTTTAAGAGCCTAGGGTAAGACTAAAAGATGCTATGCGTAATCACTTGACATGCTGTCTAGCAATCAGCCCCTGATTTCTTCTTCCTCCCATCCTGTGTAATCAAAAGAAATTGGACCATCCAAAAGAATAGGACCATTTTGTAGCCCATGACCACTGATCTGTAATTTACCTTAAACTGAATAGACTGACAGTGAATAGTTCTAATCCACAGACTTCATTAATAATACCATAGCTGTCAGCTGTCAGTGAACTACTGCATGTGTTTGTACACAGTCAAACTTGTGAAGTGTGCTACTGCATTTTTGTCAACAGGCGTGGCATTTATATCCGCATTGGTAATTCAATCCTGTTTCTTAACACCTCGTGGGTCAACTGTTGAATGCTTAATTAGAAATCAACTGTTAACATCATTCAAAGAATCTACATTGCTATTATTTGGTTTCCTTAAGCCTTCGACAAATGTACTGAACTTTCACCCATTTATGTATCCTCTTTTATTTTATTTCAAATAACTAAACAGATTAAATACACACTGTAGTGCATTATAATTAACTACATTTCCAATCAACAATTTTTTTTTTTTTTTGTGCAAAGAAATATAGTCATGTAGAAAGATAACTCATGAGTATGCTTGAAAACAACGTGGTATTATCCAGGGCCAGAGGAATGTTGCAGGGCTAACGAGGCCGTGTGCCGGATACCAGGCTGAAAAAGAGCTTTTTGTCTGAGCACTGTTCAGATGATAATCCTCTGGTACACAATCACTAAGCTCAATATCAACTCATTCTCACACTGGGCATGCTGCCCACATGAAAGTTTTTTACTCTAGAACAATCTGCTGTTTGTACTGTACCTTTACTATATGAACAGATGTGGAAAATCCTGGAATCTGATTTTATCATGTTGCGTATGCTTGATCTTACTGGAAATGTGCTGAGTTACTATTATGTTTGCATTTCACATTTTGAAAAAGAAAGGATTACACAAGCTTTTTCTTAAGGTTTCTTAAGTTTTTTTTGTTTTTTAAGTTTACTTCGGTTACATGTTGATTAACAGCACCAGCGCCAATTCATAGCCAAACACAAGATATAAACTGCACCTCCAGCTTTGGTATTTTTTCAAGTTACAGTGTGAAAATAAACAAATCAGTGTAATGAATGTGAAAAATAAATCTGTGCCTCATATTGTACTAATCATCTTAAAACCATTAGGCAATTCAATATGGAACTGATTATTCAAACTATGAAGAAAACCCCTCCCCTCAAAAAGAAAGAGAAAAAAAGGTGACTTTTACTGCCATGACATGAAATTGGAGACGAAGTTAGATAGGAAGCATGCAGGACAAAGGAAATCTATGTTGAATAAACATGCTGATTATCACTGTGTGCATTATCCGTTATGCCAGGTGTAAAGTTATATTTACTCATTTTATTTTTCATTCATTTAGCAACTGCTATGGTTTAAATGACTTACATACAACAAACATACACAAAACATAAAAGTGATATAAATATTCTATTATAACTAAACTAAACAAAAGAGGCAGCTCCAGTGTCTTCCACAATGTGCAGTTGCCTGTAGAATTGACATCATCTAGTCTGTAATACATCACTTTAAAGCGTATTTAGCCTGCTTTCTTTCTTTCTTTTTTGCTGACTAGCATCGATTACTGAATATGCAGTATTAGCTGACTAGTCCCATGGTTCTCCAAGAGGTCTAGGATGTATATCCAAGGGTCTCTGACTGTATTGCTGTTTATAAATGACAAACTTACCCAATGTTTTCAGTTAGATGCTGTAAAGAAGCGAGGTTAAGTAGTGCACATTGTTCGATTTTTATTAGTTCCATACACAATCCTATGCAAAACATGTAGTGAAGTGCTTTTTGACTATCCACATCATAAAAAGTACAATGAAAATAGAATCAAATTATTACAATTAAAACAGAAATTCTGTATATGCAGAATAGTATGACTATTGTGAATAAAGTACAGATGTCCATGCAAATGTCAAAGCTTAAATCTGATTTAAATAGCAACCTGATGCTTCCTGATCCAGTGTGCAGTGGGAAGTGGAATAATGAGTGATGATGGCTGTGATCCTTTGTAATGCCTATTGCAGGATATTTACTTGAGGTATCATGGCAATGACATGCTGGTTTTCATCCATGGCAAATGCTATTAGGACTTGTTTTGTCTGCAGAAGTCTTGTGGTCCTGTGTTTTGATGGGCAAGTCAGGGAGGTCCAATTCTATTTTTCTCTCCAACATACACACTTCAGTTTTCTTTGTTTAAAGTCACATAGCTGAACACCCAGTTCCAAGGGCAAAGGTGGACCAAATGCAGGTGGCTTGTCTTCACTGCTTGTAGATGTTCCATTCATTAGATGACACCCACAGTTTATTTGCCCACCTGTTTTTGCATGTCCATTTTTAAACTTAGGAAAGCACAGCAAAC
This sequence comes from Hemibagrus wyckioides, assembly GCF_019097595.1. NCBI lineage: Eukaryota > Metazoa > Chordata > Actinopteri > Siluriformes > Bagridae > Hemibagrus > Hemibagrus wyckioides. Next base: position 7,268,657 of record NC_080712.1, read on the forward strand.
CACACCATCACACCATTAAAACATCAGCTTGTAGAAGGAATTCTTTGAACCCAGAGCAGGCCTCACATTGACCTGACTAGATGATCTACTCGCATGCATGACCTGAAAAGTTCAGGTAACAGTCATTCAGAAAGAAAGTGTGAACAAAACCAGAGTGTTTCCTTTGTTCGTGATTAAAAATGTAATGATAAGTCCTCTGACATCCTTCCCTTCCACAGTATAAAAATTGTCAAATAGCGTATATACAAATCTGCTTTAAGATCCTAAATTGTTCAACAAAATTTACTTTGCTTAAAAATTATTTACTAGTCTTTTCAAAGTTAGTTAAAAATAAATTGACACCATGTTTAAGTTTTATGCCAGATTTTGATCTTGCAGACAAAACTCACGTCATTAAAGAATTATTTGTCATTGTCATATATATATATATATATATATATATATATATAAGTTTTACATTACATTATCAATTACATTATAAGTAATTGATACAAAAAGAAAACATTTAATTAGCATTTTAAAAAAAGTACTTAAATTCTGTCAAGTGTCCAAGCCTTTGGCTGTTTGTATAACATTTTCAAAAAACTTTTCTTTCTTTCTAGCTTTCTAGTATTTGTCAAATATCCCAAATCTAACAGTAGATTTAGTTATAGCACTAAAAACCAGGGAAAAAAGCCAAATAAACACAGTACATGTGATGACAGGTAACAGTCCTGCAATGATAGGCTCAAAAGAAAAAATCAGAAGAAAGCATTTTCACAATAATTAAATAATTGCACCTGTGTACAGCATGGAATCTGGCATCTGGACCTGAATAAATTTGCTAAACAGACTCAGATAAGGGGTCAGTATGAGTTCCCCAGATCTCCTGCTGCTAATTGTTATGACTGATGGTCATGGTGGTAACTGAACCTCCTTTCTTTCTTGTTCCACCCTTTTGGTCCCATGACCTTCACAACCAAACTGACTGTCTGGACCTGTAGTACATTTACATACTCTTTTAAAATACAGGCCATAAAAGCAGGCCTATCTGCTAATGAAGACAGCTAATAGAGATAGAAAATTGATGGTGCTCCAAATCACAATCTACCAGCGTCTCTGGAAGATTTGACATTCTCACCTCAGATACATTGAGTCTGTTCTTGAAACTTGAGTAACATGACAAACAAGGGGTTAGTTGATAAATAACAACCCCAAATGTTATGAGTGCAAAGTGCAAGAACAGAGGGAAGTCATCCAGATTTGTACATCTTTCAAGCATTTACTTGATCCTATTGTATTTCGAAGGTTAATCACATAAACCTAGGTAATACACAGCCAAACGTTCTTTAAACTGGTCTGGGTTTAGTTTAATTATCACAATAAATTGGCAAGATTGACATGACGGAACAACAGGTTGTGTTACTGTGAATAATATATTTCTGGAGTTCCACATGTTCTCCTAATGTCTCTCAGGGTTTCTTCTGGATATCGCCCATTTCACCTTCCCATAAACATGCAACCTTGCTCATAATGTATGAAAGTATGTAGGATTGGTGCCCTGTGATAGACTGGCATCCCACTTGGGATGCATTCCCACTTTTCTGGAATAGACTATATGTCCATAAAAATTTGAACCAGGATGAAGCTGAAAATGACTGAAAATGAGTGAATAAGTAAATAGTGATACTCTGACCGCTTAAAAATGGCTCCCTTTTGTTGAAACAGGGGGCAACAAACTGAAGGCACAGCCATTCCGTTTGAACTGGGCATGGATCTCTCTGGAGAAGGAGTACTACTTGGTGGACGAGGATGCAAAGTTCCTGGAGGTGACACTCAAGCGTAGAGGATATTTAGGAGAGACATCATTTGTTAGTAAGTATTTATTGAAATTAGTTGCACTGTATTACCCAAACTGGGTAAAGACTTAAAACAATTTCGTAAAATTAATTTGCCTGTTAGTGAGTGGGCTCCTGTCAGAAACCAGTATTTCTATGCTTATTATAGGTGAAATATGTGGATCAATTACATATACACATATGTGTTTTTATGTTGTAGGTCTACTGCCTTTTGTTTCCTCTGAAGCTGGTATTTTTACAGTCTTGTAACAGTGATTTATTTAGACTTAAACTATAACCTCACTTTTACGACTTGACAGGCATGGCATTCTTTTTGTAAAATATTTGTCAAAGAGCTGCCATGAAGCAACTCGAAGGGAAGCAATGAAATTCTACTCCTTCTAAAAAAAAAAAATCAATATCAAAATATTTAAAATAGTTAAAATATAATGAGGTTGTCTTGTAGTCATACTTACAAGTGCAACAATAGCTTTAATTTAATTCAATTTTAGTTAGTATGGATGTTTTTTTTAAATATATTGATGTAAAATAAGATTCCTAATAATATCTAGATGAAAACCTGAGTGGAACCGGACTCAGATAAAGAATCTATCCTTTTAAGGGTGAGACCAGATAGTGAGACTATAAATGAGTACAGGAAACAGGTGACGAAAAGTAAAGACAAACACTACTAAATGTGTTGAAATGATGTTATTTGTGAAGACAGCCTTTATAATTATATATATTATATTTGTTTTCTCCCAGGTATTGCCACTAAGGATGGCACTGCAGAAAAGGACAAGGACTTTCGTGGAAAAGCACAGAAACAAGTCCAGTTTAATCCAGGCCAGACTACAGCTACTTGGAGAGTCAAAATTTTCACTGATCAGGAGTTTGAAACCTCAGAAACCTTTGAGATCCAACTTTCTGAACCAGTAATGGCAGTTTTAGAGTACCCTGATAAAGCCACTGTGGAAATTGTGGACCCCGGTGATGGTAAGAACCATTTTTTCCAAAGTGTAATGCTCCACAGAAATGAAAAAAAAAAAAAAAAAAATAGACTACATAGACTTAGATTTAGTTCCCAAAGTTTGATAACTGCTGGGTCTGAATACTTAATTATTATATTATATTGTATAGTGTATATCACAGATATATACATATGTGTGGGTAATAATATATAATATATATGTGTATGTAATATATATAAATATATAACTTTATATATATGTGTGTGTTATGTACTAATGTGCGCTTTTCATTTTTGTCTTCTGTAGAGTCCACTGTGTTCATCCCTGAATCTGAATACCTAATAGAGGAGGACATTGGAGAGCTGCTTGTTCCTGTCCGCAGATCTGGAGATGTTAGCCAGGAGCTTATGGTCATTTGTTACACGCAGCAAGGTGAGTGCTTACACCTCAGCTATGTATTTCCTTATTCTAGAACTGTATTAAAAATCCTTTCATTTCATTTCACTAGGCAAAAATGTTACCAGACATGCATGAAAGCTGATTCTGTTTTAGTTTTTTCTTTCATTTTTGAATTTTGGTACAATGTTTCATTCAGGCAGTGCCACAGGGACCATCCCCAGCACTGTACTCTCCTACTCCGACTACATCACTCGACCTGAGGACCACAGCAGTGTGCTGCGCTTCGACAAGGATGAACGAGAGAAGCTGTGCCGCATCATCATCATTGATGACTCCCTGTATGAGGAAGAGGAGAGCTTTAATGTCTCACTGAGCATGCCTATGGGAGGTCAAGTGGGAGCCAGCTTCCCCAGTGCCAAAGTGGTCATCCTGGCAGACAGCAATGATGGTGAGTGATAGAACATAGTAAGTTAACCTATAGTAACTGGCATTAATGCACTCATATGAGGTTGTTTGAGGAAAATTCATTATTAGGAAAGTTGACTTGAGAAGTTAGTTCTGTAAAAAAAAAGAAAAGAATAATAATATTGTTTTGAATATGTAAGGAAAATTTAAACCTCCTTGGTTATTTTCTAAATAAACCATGCATCACTGTGTTAATTTACCAATGTTCACATTTTTTATTAACAAAATAAGGACATCACATTTTGATCCATTAATGGCAGCATTTAATATAATACAATAGCCACAAGTTACTATTATCACTTAAGCTACAGCAGCTACAAACAGACACGCTATTATTTGGCTCCATAAATCAGCCAAAAAAGAAAAAAAGGACTGAGACTGGAGAATCCTTCTTTAAAAAAATAAATAAGTTTCTCCTTAAAGCATTACTATATTACATGTAATACATTTGAGCTAAGCTATAGAAAGAAAAAGAAGTTGTGACCTTTGATATGATCTATGATCATTCTTCCAGTCACATTACATTGTAAGGTTTAGAAGACTTAAAGGGGACATCAGATTGAGGCAGTTCAGGTTGGCATTTTGCAGTGAAAGAAAGCCCCAAAATACAGCCATATCTGATAACAGTTTGAATGTTCAGCATTTTCTGTCCTTCCTACCTACTCTCCCTTAGTATAGAGAGTAGCTGAACAACTGCATTGACTAGTGAAGTCTCACATACACCTGTAATTAAAGAGTCAGTTGTGCCAGGGTGGAGTCAAAGGGAAGATGAATAAGGAGGAGATAAGCTTTGGCTAGTCTATAAGACACAAAACAACAACTGGAGTCTATCTGGAGGTCGATGTGTAAAATCTGAAGCTGGAAAGTAGATTCAAAATGAAAGATATTATTTGTCCTATATACCGTTAAAAATAAAACTGTAGGACTGAATTAGGGAATATGAGACCATTTTACAGTGTGTCTTTAGCTATATATAACAACATTACTGACTTCAAAAATACAAACAAAACTTTGTACCTGATGTCTGTTTGCTAGAAAAAAAATCTCTCACACACACACACACACACTATTACTTATTTTCATGACTCCTAAGCTCACCTCCAAATTCTTTGCACATCGAATAGCATTTGCTTGTTTCCTGTTTAAACTCCCAAGGTTTGAGGGTTTACCTGTTCTTTCCACCTCATTTCTTCTTTATGTCCTACATTTGTCCTTCCATGGTTAAAAACAATGATTCTTAATGCATGCTAGTTTTTCATCCATCACCATGCCATAGCCATCCTTAGAAGCCTTGAAACATGAGAACCCAAAACATGGGAAAGGAACAGAACAGAATTCAAGGGAATGTCAAGCTCCTGCAATGACTAACCAGCAAGAGCATGTCCATACAGTTAGACAGGAAAGAAAGAAGTATGTATTGTTCTTATGTGTGTATTAACTTAGTCTCAGTTTTAGAGACTCAAATCAACACCTTTGGAGAACCTGATGGTTATTGGCAATAAATTTTAAGGTAATGATCTGATTGGATGTCTGCATTGGACTTGAGTGTGGAAAGGCAATCAGATTGCTTGTCTTCAACATTTTTGTGAAGTTTCTGTGCCGCAAAGGTGTATAAAAGATAACAGAAGCTATTTATTCTGTGGGCAGAGAATCTGAGGCATGCTAAAGGATCTAACCATTAGCAAAGGGTCCATTTGACAGTTTTTATTCCAAGTAAATCTGAAATCCAACCAAGCTGGCTCTCTGGCCTCCTAATATTCAAACCTACCTTCTTACCATCTCTAGAACAAAGCCTAAACCTTTTAACCCAATGATACTACCTACCTAATACCCTCAACAGTCTACACATTCAGTTGGTATATAATATGCCTCATCTTATATATCTTTCAAATAAAAGGCAGAACAGCATGGAGGCTTCCCTTTGTGATTCAGAACCCGAGTCAGATTTATACATAAATAATGTTTGTACGTTCCCAGACTTTACTTTGCCTTTGTGGCTGGAAACGATTCATGCACATAATGCAGGCCACAACTGTGGCCAAAACGTCTTGGTAGGTCTAACAGATCTTGCTTATGTATGTGTGTATGTATGTGTGTGTGTGGTAGGGGTCGAATGGGGATGTGGGAAGTTCAATTGGAGAGGCCTGTGATTTGGATTTAAGCCAAAAATCAGGATTTTATTGTTATCTTCCTCTTGACTGGCTACTTTTCTCACTTTCTACCCCCCACCCTATTTTTGTACCCATGCCGGTCCTCTCTTTTCCCTGCTTTCACAAACACACATTAGTGTGTCTTGGCTGGAATACTAGACCTGTCTTGCCTGTCGTCTTTGGCAGGATGTAAGTAGGGGCAAGGTGCTTCCTGTGCTGTTAGATGGCGATGACACAGAGTCTCTCTCTCTCTCTCTCTCTTTCTCTCTCTTTCTCTCTCTCTCTGAGTCCTAAGTCACTCTAATGTTCCTTGTGACTACTGGAATGGCATATTAAAATATAGCAGGGTCTTTATGCACATCTTGTTTTCCTAAAAACTTCCATTTACTTTAATAGAATACACTGCCATCTAATGTAAGCACTGATATTACACGTAAGTGTTCGTATTTTATTTTATTTATATTTAGGAAATGAAACAAAACCTACCATCATCACACTTGTTTCTTTAAATTCCTACAAAGTTGGAAGTCATATCAAATCAGGCTTGATTTATTCAGGTAATTTTGATATATAAATTCAATTCAATTCAATTCAATTCAATTCAATTCAATTCAATTTATTTTGTATAGCACCTTTTACAATATACATTGTCTCAAAGCAGCTTTACAAAAGAAGAAAACAGAGAAAGGGGAGGGGAAAATGAAAAATAATAATAATAAATAAATAAATAAATAAATAAATAAATAAATAAATAAATAAATAAATAAATAAAAATAAAAAAATAAAAATAAAAAAAATTGCAAAATTTTTAAATTGCAAGCAATACTAACAGGAAGTGCTTATGCAAAGATGTTGGCCTGCAGTATGCAAACAGCCACAGCTGTGTGCACACATACAGTGACTTGCAGCGACAAAGTGGCCAGAGTTCATTCATTTTCAACGAGAGCTGTCAAATTCTGGTGAATAGATGTGGACATGTCCACATCAGCAACATGAAAACATTGCATATATTACTATTGCAAACTAATGGCAAATATTAAGCAACTACCAGTGGAAGTGAAGACAGCAGAGCGCACGTGATCTGTGGCAAAGAGCACACACTGCTTCTCCTTTATCTTATATATATGATCAAAATTTAAATACACATTTCCTTCGACAATTTTAGCAGCAGAAAAACTGATTTGTGGTAAAAATGGAATGCTATTTGCACCACCCACTTACCGTTATTACTATAGTAATGCAGTCAGTACTCTGAATTCATAGTGCATTGAAAAAATCGTGTGAACAAAGTTTTAGTCTGGATTTGCTTAGATGGTTTAAAAAAAAAAATAGCCAAGACATATGTGAAATTTAATTGGAAAGTCCAAATAAAAATGTAACACAATATAATAATATTAATATTAATAATAATATTATTAATAATAATAACTAACATACATACATACATACATACAGTATATTTAAGAGCATAATAAATATATTGTGTTTTGCATAGAACTTTTTAAATTCTACATCTTATGAACAATGTGAAATGACCACCTGTGTAAAAACTTTTTCAGTGATTTGGACTTCTCTGTGCCCTTTAGAGCCAGCTCTGTATTTCGGTGAGACGGAGTACACAGTGGACGAGAGTGCTGGCTATGTGGAGGTCTTAGTATGGAGGACAGGTACTGACCTTTCCAAGACGGCTACGGTGACCGTGCGCTCTCGTAAGACGGAGCCAGTCTCAGCCGAAGGTAGAAAAATAAAAAAAACATGATGTCCAAGTATTACAGACCTATATGTGGAACAAATCTATATATAGACAATATATACAATGTATTCTTGTTGTTTTTGTCTCTGACTGTCTGTAGCTGGTTTGGATTACGTTGGCATCAGTCGCAACTTGGATTTTGCTCCCGGCGTCACCATGCAGACCTTCCGCGTGACCATCTTGGATGATTTGGGCCGTCCTGAGCTTGAAGGGCCAGAGAAATTTGAGCTGGTGTTGCGCATGCCCATGAATGCTGTGCTAGGAGAGCCGAGCAAGACAGTCATCACCGTCAATGACACTGTTACTGATCGTGAGTCATCCACTGTGTTTAGTAGCCTGGATGCTAGCTTTTTACTGTTATAGTACTTATTGTATATTAACTGTTTGTGTAATATATGGTAGGCATAATGTATGAATCTCAGATGCGATGGTCTGTGTTGTGCTTCTATATTGACAGTTCCCAGAATGCAGTTTAAAGAGGCAGAGTATAAGGTGGATGAAGCTGATGGTCAGGTGAGGGCCATGGTGTACCGCAGTGGTGACATTAGCCAGAAATCCACTGTCCGCTGCTATACTAGGCAAGGATCCGCCCAGGTCATGATGGATTACAATGAGCGACCCAACACCGATGCGTCCATCATCACCTTCCTGCCAGGTCAGTTACAACATGGTGTCTTGCACTAAACTGGCTGCCCACATTTTATGGAATAGATTCCATCACCCAGTCCTGGATTACTTAAGACCAAAAAATAAACATCTATGTATAGTATCTGCTTTCCCAAGCCCTGAAAGCAGTCACAAAGTCTATGTTTCTATATGTGTGCTTATGTGTGTCTGTCTGTAGGTGAGAATGAGAAGCCATGTGTTGTGACTTTGTTGGATGATTCCATTCATGAGGATGATGAGGAGTTCAGGCTGGTTCTGGGAACACCCAAAAGCAAGTCAAAATACGGAGCAGCTCTGGGGGAGCAGAAAGAAACTCTGGTCACCATCACTGACAAAAAAGACAGTGAGTTCACAAACACTATAAGTGCTAAATCAGTACTTATGGAACTAGCAAGGTTTAACACCAGGTCCTTATTGAAAGTCTTTTGATTCAATTAAATTTTATTTGTATAGTGATTAAAATTAGATATAAATAATAGTCACATTTCTGGGTGACACCTGATAGTTGGTAGCACTCAAACTACTCAGACTACTTTGCCTTTTCATTAAAAGAATTTTATTTATTTTTGTCCATTTCTCAAATGTGACCCATAATCAATCAAATCTAGCCTTGTTATGAACGAATGGCATCCATAACTAAGTACACTAGGTATATAACTAGGGTATATGGCAAATTTGTTAAAAAAGCATAACTAAATATCCTGAAATAAATAAACTCTTGGTCTAAAACAACTGCAATTCTGAAAAACAGGTGTAGGAAAATAATACTTAGGAAAATTATGCTGTATATATTGTAGGTGAAATAAAAGTAAAAATCTTTGTACTCACTGAGGGAAGTGGTAACTCACTGGGTAAAGTGTTGCGACTGATTGGAAGGTTGTGGGTTTGAATCACAGGACCACCAAGCTGGGCCCCTGAGCAAAAAAATAAAAAATAAGATAAATATAAGTTGTCATAATTCAATAAATTATATAAAAATTCTAAGTGAATGATTTTAAGACTTTAAGATTTTTTTTTATTCATCATGGTCTCACATTCACAAATTCCTACAAATGTAGAGTTGGCTATGTATAAATATCATTATAACGAACCACAATCATAACTAAACACAAACATGTTGTGCTCGTTCTATCATCCAGAGGCTATCATTAGATTCTCTGAGGTTAAGTACAGCGTACAGGAGCCGCAGGTTCCAGGAGAGATTGCTGTGGTGAAAATCCCTGTTGTCCGTCTGGGTGACACCTCCAAGGTCTCGGTGGTGAGAGTCCACACTAAAGACGGCTCTGCCACGTCAGGAGAGGACTACAACCCGCTGTCTCAAGGTCAGTAGATATGATTACACACACAGACCCCAAACTATAAATCTGCAAAGTGTGCCATTGAAAGTGATTTGAAACTGACTTAAAGACAGACTTTAACACTTGATCCGAAAGCATTTTGTTTCCATGGCCCATGTTTCATGTTTATGACTGCCTCTGTCTGTAGATGTGGAGTTTAAAGAAGGGGAGACAGAGCATGTGGTGGAGGTCCAGGTCCTGTATGATGGACAGAGGGAAATCCGTGAGGCCTTCACTGTCCACTTGAAGCCTGATGAATACATGGTGGCTGAGACACAGGTCAGAGGTCATTGAATATATAAATATTCCGACTGACACAGAGTAATGTGCTTTGGCTTCACTTGCTAAAATAGCCACACAGCAGCTGTCTCTGTCAGTGGGAGCTGGTCACTGTCTCCAGTAGAGACAGCCGCTGTCTCCTCATGTGCTCTTTCTAATAGGAATGTGTCTCAGTGGGCACGCTGCCCTATATGCAAGCATTCAGTATGTTATTTCCTGTACAGCCATAATCAAGCCAGGTTTAATATAGTGCTCAGCATAGTTGATACATCACATGTTCATAGGGAGGAGTAATTGTAATTGTGCACAATGGCATTCAGAAGTTAAATTATATCTATATTACTAGCAATTCTGACCCTGAACATAAATCCATTTTTTGACTCGAGCAGAGTTTACAACCTTACTGTCAAATAGCTTGAAGTAACTACATCATACAACACATTTTTTATATACTGTTTATATATGCAAATTATTTATATTTGTTTATATACTGATTATATATGCAAATTATTTGCACTGCGAAAATACACTTCTGGTTAGATGCTAACTGTATTTCATTGCCTTGTACCTACATGTGCAGTGACAATAAAGTTGAATCTAATCTAATCTAATCTAATCTAATCTAATCTAATCTAATCTAATCTAATCTAATCTAATCTAATCATGTTACACTGTAATGTGTGCTTTGGTTATTGCCTACATTTCACGCACAGATAAAGATTTCATGAACTCAATTTTAGTAATTCATGGCTTTATTAAATTGTGTGCAAAATTGACTGACAGCCAATAATAGTATACAATAATAGGATAAACCAGGTCAAGTGCTATTTTATAACCTGTTAAATGAACTACACACAAAACTAATCAAGAATAAACTTAATTGGCTACCCAAAAAATTAAGCTGACTACAAGTATACAAGGAAGTTTTCCCCATGTAAATATTAGGTTCTTAAGGTTAAGTTGTTTTTCAGATACTAGAACCGTTTGCTGTGGTCTAAATCGGAGCACGATGTTCCCGGTGCCCCCACAGCATTGGTCTGGTTTCAGACTAACTTGATCCTATCAAACTCTTGCCACACATGGTACACATGTGTTGTTTAACTTAATGATGTCATCATCTGCTTAAACAAATGCACAAGTTACTTTACTTCCAAGTCCATACCCAAGTACAAGTTGTGTTCACATTCACGGGAATCACGGCACAGTTTCTTTTACAACCACCGCTTCTTGATAGTCTCAGGTTTGGTACAATGCTTTTATTTTCAGATTAAACCACTAGTATTAAACCCCCTGAAAGGTTAACTGGGTCCTAAACAGGTTGTAATTGTCAGCACTTTCTGCAACACAAATACAGTGTTATAGAAATCTACACAGAATTCTCCAAAGTTCCCACAAAGAATTAACTGAAGAAATCTTTTGGTTGTAGATGGCTTTTTCTAAGTAAAAGTGTACAATACAGTAGGTTAATATGGGCATGTGCCTCAAAAATCTGAAACCTATACACTACAAAGTTTATTTAATTTAATAATTTATTAAATGTATTAATGATGCTCTGTTACTTTAAGATTATTTCTTCACTTGTTCCCTTTAGATGAGCAAAGCCATAGTGTATATTGAGGAGATGAATAGTGTAGCTGATGTTACCTTCCCAGCGGTGCCCCAAGTTGTGTCCCTGCTCACGTATGATGATACGGCTCGGACAAAGGAATATCCATACCCCTCTACAGGTTACCCTGTAGTGTGTGTGACGGTGAGTGTAACACATATCCTCATACCATCTCATTTAACCAGATTGAACTAGAATGTACTCCACACAACATATTGGATATTTCTATTTGTACTTCTAGACTTAGTTTGCATTTTACCACAAAGCTGTTGAATTCTCAAATGTGATCGATCAAAAGGTTTTGATTCACTTTCCATAACATTAGCTTTGATAGTCGCTCTGGCTGCAACTTGATGCAAATCAAATGCAGTATATTCATGTGCTTTTTCTACCACATTATAGTAACAGGTTGCACAGAGAATTGAATGGCAGATTCAGACAAGTTGCAGATGCTCTGCATAATCAGGTTAAGAAAGCAAAAGCTGTTTTTTTTTTTGTTGTTGTTGTTTATTTACCACTAATAGAAGGAACCTCCAGTGCCAATGCTTTGTAACAGGTAAAGCTGAAACTTTAGGAATGGAATATTCAGGAAAGAAGGCTTTGTGATTTCTCGATAATGAGAGGCTGGTGAGGGAATACAGTTTTAATAACAACTTAATTTCTTCAACAACATAAAAACATTTTTGTGGTATAAGAGGAATAAAACACTTCTGGACATGCTGTTGTGGGAAAATAATATTAAATAAAATTAAAACATGGATAAAGCTGTTTTTGCTTCACCTCATAACCCTATAAATGATATAAATTCCCATTTACATAATACTTCTAAAATAGAGACGTAATCTAATTCTTTTAATTCTTTCTGGAATATTTTTCTCTGACCATTCACTTAATTTTTTTCAGGCCTGCAACCCCAAATACTCAGACTTTGACAAGACCGGTTCTATCTGTGCTGTGGAGAACATTAACGACACCCTGACTCAGTACCGCTGGCTTGTTAGTGCCCCCACTGGGCCGGATGGAGTCACCAGCCCCATGCGTGAGGTCGACACCAACACCTTCTTTACCAATACCAAGTCCATCACACTGGACTCCATCTACTTTCAAGCAGGCTCACGTGTGCAGTGCGCTGCCCGGGCTTTCAACGCTAATGGAGATGCTGGACTGGAACTCAGCTCATCTATCGTGATCATCAGCCGGGAAGAGGGTGAGTCCAGTATCAGTCAGCTCTTCTTTTATATTAATACTTTCTTAACACTTCAGTTCTTCTCTGAGTGTTTTAGCTCATTGATTGATTCTCAATGTCTCTATCACTATCTATATTTCGGAATTTCACTGTTCACTGTTTCATTCAGTTTGAATTTATACTACAACTAAAACTTTCCTACACAATACACTCATCTGTCATCATTTTGAACATTTTCTGTAGGGCTTTGCCAGCCTCGCATTCCTGGGACCGTTGGTGCTGAGCCGTTCTCTGCAAAAATCCGTTACACTGGACCTGATGACCCTGACTACCCCAACCTCATCAAATTAACTGTCACTATGCCACACATGGATGGTGAGGGTCGTCATTTATACAAGCATATTGATCTCCTCAATGCTGAACACAAAAACTTTGAGCACCTCTGCAATACAAATACAAATACAAATTTGATCACAACAAATATTAGCAAAATGTATTTATTTGAAGCAACATATATTTAATTTCATGGCTAAAACTCATAGGCCACAACTCCATAAGCTTTAAATCATCATCTAATTATTCAAATTAATAAAATGTTATGAGTGTATGAGTGAGCTCTTTTACAACCTTTGGAACCATTCAGGACCACACAGTACAGTTTAGTTTAAAACCCGCACTCATTTATGCTCTTGTGCCCTGGCTGTTCTGCTCAGGCATGCTGCCTGTCATCTCCACACGTCCTCTGTCAAACTTTGAGCTGACACTGAGTCCGGATGGTACCCGAGCTGGGAACCACCGCTGCTCCAACCTGCTTGACTTCAACGAGATTCAGACTGGCCATGGCTTTATCACAGATGCCACCAAGAACCCAGAGATCATTGGTGAGACAGCTCCCTACCAGTACAGTGTGGCCATGCGCAGTGCCAACTCTCTACGATTCTACCGCAACCTGAACCTAGAGGCCTGCCTGTGGGAATTCAGCAGCTACTATGACATGTCTGAGCTACTCAACGAGTGTGGAGGATCCATTGGCACTGATGGACAGGTAAGAGTTACAGGGGTAATACTGGGCACTGGCTTTAGGTTTTAGGTTTTTATTGTTTGATTATGTAGGTTATAAAATATATGTATACAATTGGATGCTGATAATATTTTGTTCTTTTGGTACTATACTGCATAATGTTTGAAATGGCCAATTATATTCAGAAATTAGCATTCAGCTGCATAAAGAGAAAATATGCACCACACTCACTAGCAGCAAAAAGATTACAGAAAGGAGACAAAAGGTCAATTGATTTTGGGGACATTTTCTCAATATCTGTACTCATGTAAAGGAATGAGGAAAGACAGGAAGCTCCCAAAACAAAGCAAACAGGAATTGAAAATGAGAGAGGAAGCATTAGGGAAACCATCAAGTGACTGTCTGAAGATTGCAGACTACCTTTGTTTTTATAGGATTTTCAGTCAAAGTACAAAAAGGGCACTATTTTAATGTCTTCATTGTTTGTCATTCGAAAAAAACCCTTTACCCCTTTTGTGATTAAATCTAACATCCTTTATTTAGTCAATTAAGGCATGTGATGAGGCTGTGGAATGTAGATCATTGGCGTTGTAGTATATAACATAAATCTAGTTGTCTGTAAATAATATTTTATTTATCAATAAGTACATGGAATTACCGTTTATTTAATTAACATTATAAAAACGGCTAAATGTCATCCAAATTATGGAAATGCCCAGTATAATAGAAAATGTCCAGTCATTTCATTTACTTGTTAGAAGGCCAGATGTGGACAGCTACAATCTTAAAAAGCCAGAAGCCTGTACAATGATTTTCTCAGCATTTTCTCTGTTATACTGGGCAACATTAAATAGCACTGGTCATTCAGCCATTATGAACCTGTGGCTTTCATACATTTTTATTTCGTGCTTAACATACTGTGACCATGTATCTAATGCGAATGTGTGTTTATTATGTGTGTAGGTGCTGAACTTGGTCCAGTCTTATGTCACCCTGCGTGTGCCTCTCTTCGTGTCCTACGTGTTCCACTCTCCTGTGGCAGTAGGCGGGTGGCAGCATTTTGACCTGCAGTCAGAACTACGTCTAACTTTTGTGTATGATACTGCCATTTTGTGGCAGGATGGAATCGGTAGTCCGCCGGAGGCTGAACTACAAGGTACTCTGTCTGTTTGTCTGTAGCTGCACAGCCATCTAGTCTCGAAAATTGTTAATGATATAGAGGTCAGCTGTTAAGATATCACCATATCCTTATCTGATATATGCAGAGCCACTGAGGTTTATATCATATTTTGATGAGGATGGATCAGGAATTAATAGATTAAGATTCAAAAATAATATAACACATAAGAGTCACTGGTGGTGCAACATGGACATACAATTAGCCTTAGACAAATTCTCAACTTTTTTGCCACCAAAAGTGATTTCTGAACTGAACTTGGCCAAAAATATCTAGACACCTGACCATTAAAGCCATAAATGGTTCTTCAGTACACAATTGTCGAGAATGTCTTTCCCTTCGTTTGAACTAAGAGACCCAAACCTGTTCCAGCATGACAATGCTCCTGTGTACAGAACTATGTCTGTAAACGCATGGTTTGCCAAGGTTGGTGTGAAAGAACTCAAGTGTCCTACACAGAGCCCTGACTCCAACCACACCTTTTGGTTGAATTACACACCCAGGCCTGCTCACCTGTTCTTAAGACTAAATATACAAAAAATCCCCACAGCCATGCTCCATAAACTAATGGAAAGGCTTCCCAGTAGAGTGAAGATTATTACAACATGCACATATGGGTATGATGATCAGGTTTCCACAAACCTTTGGCTATCTAGTGTATAATATTTCCATAAATTGTGGGCATAAGTTACACACTTCATTGCCATGACCTTGAATACAACTTAATAATTCCATGGTATGATATAATTTGTTAATAGTTTACGCTTATAAAATATTCACTCACAGATTCAAATTATTAATTCTTAGCTTTACCTCATTATAAAATAAAAACCAAGTGACTCTGTAATGTGGCTGTAAATGCATATGACAATACATTATACAATATTATGTTTTATTTTATAGGTATATATACAGAATAGTTCTATAGCATATAGTGATTTATATTTTGTTTCCCAAAAGAGTATAGATGTCATTGAATTTGTTCATTGTGTAATAAAATCTCTGTAGGTGCCATGTATCCTACCAGTATGAGAATCAATGAGGAGGGTCGCCTGGTTGTCAACTTTAAGACTGAGGCTCGATTCAGGGGACAGTTTGTCATGTTTCATCCAGGTAAAGTGTTTTTCCATCTCACTCACACATAAATGATAGATTGTAGTAACCAAGTATCAAATCACTTTATTGTGGTCTTTGACCTACAGCAACCAGCCTCTCTTCCATTGTAATGTGTGCTGATCACCCTGGCCTTACATTCACTCTTTCTCTGGTCCGAACTGAGCCTACATACAACCAACCAATGCAGCAGTGGAGTTTTGTCTCTGACTTTGCCGTGAGTATTGAAAAGAAAAGTAGTTACAAATTTATATTGGTTCATGCCTGTTTTTATACACTAGATTCTATTATTATTTCAATAAATTACTCATATATTTTACAATTATCATGTAAAAGAGGTGAGATGATGCAAGTGCAAATATTTCTTTACACAGTATAAAGGAATGAACAAATTATGATGCATAAACTAAAGTAGCAATGTAGACACTAGGAACAAGACTATAGCATAGAAACAGAATATGGCCTTAACAAAAGCTAGACAAAGAAACAGTGAAGTGCAAGAACTTAAATAATGAGACTAACTGGCAAACAAATATTCAGGAGAGAAATGAAACAACAAACAAACAACAAAAGAAGCTCAAAACATGTACAAGGTTGCCATCTGGTGGCTTGGGGGGTGCATTTTTTTTTTTCCCCCTACTATGTTTAATTTATTTTACCATTATACATATGTAGTCTACCATGAAATATTTCTTAGCATGACTAAAACAAATCTCATTTATATGTTATCTATGGATGTGTGTAGGTTAGAGACTACTCTGGCACTTACACAGTGAAGCTGATTCCGTGTATTGCTTCTCCTAATGGAGAGTTTAGTATTCCACCCGTGTGCCATCCCCGAGAGCCACTGACATTTGACATGGACATCCGCTTCCAGCAGGTGAGATTTAACTGTGGTTAAAATATTTATGGTGTTTGCATTTTCTTTTTTGGCAAATCCCAGAATAACAAAAGATTTTGATTTAAACTAATTTAACAGCCCTAGTACATGTGCTAGTCATAAAAACTTTTTTTACAATTCAACCTTTCAGGTGAGTGACCCGGTGGCAGCAGAGTTTAGCCTCAACACTCAGATGTTCCTCCTGTCTAAGAAAGAAATATGGCTATCTGACGGTTCTATGGGCTTTGCAGAAGGCACCGATGCTGCATTCACTGAAGGTAAAATAAACCTGAAATTAACCCTTGAACAGTAGATTTAAGGCTATCAGGCCTAACACATCTCTTTTATGCAGGCAACCTTTTTGGAAAAGACCCCTAACATTAGCAATGCATTTATAGACAATATTCAAGTAGAGGTATTTAAACATAAGGAAACATTTTCATTGTTTGGGGCAAGAGTGATAATAAATCTATGCTCACACTACATTCATGCCAGTAAAAACCTCATGTCAACCTCAAATCGATTCATCCATCCTTCCATCCTTCCTTCCATCCTTCCATCCATCCATCCATCCATCCATCCTTCCATCCTTCCATCCTTCCATCCTTCCTTCCTTCCATCCTTCCTTCCTTCCATCCATCCATCCATCCATCCTTCCTTCCTTCCTTCCTTCCTTCCATCCATCCATCCATCCATACTTCCTTCCTTCCATCCATCCATCCATCCATCCTTCCTTCCTTCCTTCCTTCCTTCCTTCCATCCATCCATCCATCCATACTTCCTTCCATCCATCCATCCATCCTTCCATCCATCCATCCATCCATTTATCTATCCATTAGCCCTCACATGGCAGTAGTGGCTCAATGCTTAAGGTGCTGAGTTACTAATCAGAAGGTTTGGGGTTCAAGTGTCCTTAAATAAGCTCCTTAATCCTGGCATAGGCACAGACATTTTGATGACATGATGACATTTTGACGTCAAAAGAGAAAATGAGAGTAAGAGAGGACACGGTAATGCACTGTTAATTCTTTCACAGTTCAAAGAACTGCCTTCTTTCTCCAAAGTCAGAAATGCAAATTTGTTCTAAGCTATACGTACTAAGAATTCAAATGTCAGAATAATATTGGAATATATAAAAGCTGACACCATCACTGGTCAGCCACTAATAAAAATAATCCATTGTTAGAATATACCACATATGTTTAAGTAGGAATATAATAAACATTGCATGGTATGTTTACTCTTATTTGTTCTGACAGGTTCAACAATTTATGGACGTGTGATGGTGGACCCAGTGCAAAATTTGGGAGACTCATTTTCCTGTAGCATAGAGAAGGTTTTCCTCTGCACAGGTACAGATGGCTATGTACCAAAGTATAACCCCACCAATAAAGAATATGGTTGCCTGGCTGATGCCCCCTCACTGCTCTACAGGTTCAAGATCCTGGTATGCCATTTCTTTCTTATATTGTCCTTTATGGCATACATTGAGTAGAGTATTGTTTTAAGAACATATAATTGATTTTATAATGACCTTTACAACTTTACAATTTACAGCAAGCAGGGTCAATTATCTCTTATGGTGCTATTCATAATCATTTGTACCTCATAAGCTTAAATTTAAACTGACAGTTTGAATATGCTCTTTAGGACAAAGCCCAGCCTGAAACCCAGGCTACCTCCTTTGGAGATGTGCGGTTTGATGCTACACTGGCACAAGAATCTCCAGGAGGCCTTGCTCTTGCCCGCCAGCCTGGATCAGATGGGTTCACCTTGTCCTCATCCCCCCTTTTCCAGGTCAGAATCTTGATTTGCTTTGTTTTATATGTTTAAATGACCATACTTATTGTCTGATTGCTGGTATCATAATACAGGAAAAATGAATATATGTTAAAAAAAATGTCTTATATTTAAGGTTGCCGCTGGTAGGGAGTGGTTCATCCATGCTATATACACCGTCCGCTCCAGAGAAAATGCCATCCGTGGCAAGAGAAGCCTGGAGTACCACCATGGTATTTCATCTGTTCTTCCAAATTCTGGTGCCATGACCCGGAACCGCCGTGCTGTGCCTGACCCAGATGCCTTAGATATTGGTGTGGAGAACAACCGTGGCACTAATATTCAGCACATTGCCCTGGACCGCTCTGATCGTCTCAGAGTGAGTCAGAGGCAGCCATGGGGTCATGAAACGTACATAGAGCACCCCCTGGTGGAGGGGAGCTTGGGTAAAGAACCTGGCACTGACTCTATTCTACCTGCTGGCATGCCCGCACTGTTGGGAGTGGCTGGACTAATCCTCCTAGTGTGTCTAGTGGTAATTCTAGTGGTTCTTTTACTTAGGCGTAAAAGGAAAGAGAAAAAGTATCCACCATACTCCACTTCTTCTTGCTCTGCTTATGGCAATGGCAGCAACCGCAGGGAGAATGCAGGCACAAGTTACAGTGGGGACAGTTCCGAAGTTTAGACATCAGCAACCTTCCTTGGTCCTTTATAGGGTTTGACCTTCCTGTCATGAGTGTGCCTTAACCCCATGAGCATGTAACAGAGAGATGAGGACATGTTAGATTCAGAATGAAGAAACAACAAAAAAGAAGCAAATTTTTGGATCTTACACCCCACCAAAGACTTTGCTTTCTGTTTCAATCTACACTCCTAGGCTTATCCTACCTTATCCCCAAGGCTTGTGTTCATATGTCAGATTTCCATAACATGAAAAAACTTATTCAAAACAAATTGCTCATAGTGCTAATATGAGTAAATCTGTGCTTTGCAGGATATTTTACCCTGGTTCTTTTATCTGGATTAACAGACTGAATGCCTAAAAGTGAAATCCTATCTGAACAACTTTTTTTTTTAAATGTTTCTGTAAAGCTGTCAAGATGTTAAATCAAACATGACAGGATTTTTTCTATTAAATACAGGTAAAATCCCAGTGTTAATTTAGTCAGTAATAAGGATAGGTCAGCAGGATTTTGACCTGTACTAAGAATGGGATCTTGGTCAGGATTGTGAGTTAGTATAATCTGTAAAACATTGTTTTGAATGTGTGTCAGGTGTGTTCGCAATAGACATAGATGTAGGAGAGCTGGCTTGTTCAAACATTTATGTGGAAATGTATTTTTGTAGCACACCAGTGTTCCCAGGTCAACACACCAATTAATGTGGTGCTATGTAAAGTGGGTAAGTATTCAGACTGTTTTTATATATTTTTCAGGATGTGGTAAATGTGGCTGAGAATTACACAGACATGAGCGTAATACTTATCCTGTGTATGTATACACTGTCAAACAGACAATGCCAACAGAACATATTACTGCATCCTGATGTAACTTGAAAAGTTTGATTATAACAAGTTAAAATGATCAAAGACTTATATTATGTCCATATTCAAGTGCCATTATGATTTATTTAGTCTTGATTTATTGTTCGTTGTATTAAAATTTTGTTTCCAAACACCAGTTGGAAGTTTTTTGTATTGCTGCAACTACATTTACAACATTTGGGTTAGGGTTAACTCATGTTACTGAAACTGAGCAGTTGAGGGTCAAAGGGTTTGCTCAAATTCACAGCACTTCAGCAGCTTGAAGAACATAGGAATCAAACTCACAACCTTCGGACCAGTAGTCCAACACATTAACCACTAAGCTACTACATCTCCACAACAACGACCAAGAGTAAAGCACTACACATGTTCATAATAATAATAATAATAATAATAATAATAATAATAATAATAATAATAATAATAATAATAATAATAATAATAATAATAATAATGACAAAATCAGCAAACATGCAAGTACATCTGGGGGGAAGCATAATTTGCAAGTCATTTTGGCTCATCTAAGTAAGAGACACTCTAACTTGCAGCCATATTTAACAACTACAGGTGATTTGGTTGTGACATGTTAGACATTAAACTTGTTAGTTCTTGTTAGCATTTCATCATTTACGCTATAGACCCTTGAGTGAGATACACCTCTCTGACAATAGTCACACATTTCGGTTATGAAAATATAGCATGAGTCAGTATCAGTTGTGATATCACTTGTGATATGTCAAAAAGAAAGTGTTCATACACATTTTTGTTGTGTTCTACCTTTCCAAGCCAACAAAAGATGGTTGTGGTTACTGGCAATTAGGAAGAACTAAGAATTTAACATTAGTGAAACAGCACTGCCTGTCATAAAAATAACACCAGCTAATTTAAGTTTGACTGAAGTGTCAGGTTGTTTGGCTACTCAGCCAAATAACCTGACAACCTGTTGTTTGGCTAGTCAGACCTTTTGCATGAACACTCATCTCTATTTGTTCATAAACACTGAAGAGGTCTATAGCCATGAAAAATTCTCCCTCTTTCTCTTCCTTTCAAAAGTCAGTACAGTTGAAGGGGAACCACAAAGCATAAACTCAATCCCTGTGACTGTTACAGAACACTCACACTTCAGACTTCATCCATTCATGTTGTATAAATGTCTTCTAAAAACCATTAAACACTTGTGTATTAACACTCTTGGAATATGTGCCGCATCCACGAAACAAGTGAGAATTACTGTCCAAACTGTGTGGTTATATACTGGTCAGATTCCAGAATTCAACCATGCTGAGATATAACTGCATATAAAGCCTGTAAAGAGCTAGATACATGTTCATTAACACTTGCAACATTTTATTTAAAAATATTTATTTAAAAGTCACCTTAAAGTAAATCGACGTTAGTTAATAACCAATTAACCAAATATAACAGGCAATTGGGTTCAATTAAAATAGACACAACAAGGCTTGATTACTGCCAGCACTGCTGAATCTAAACATCACTTAAATAGAGCGTTTTAGCAAAATTCTCTCAACATGCAGCATACCATGCCATGACCAAAAGAAAGTTCCAGAAGGTTATTGATATATGCCAGTCAGGAAACGGTTAGAAACAGTAAAGGTGAAAATGGAATTTTTTTTAAAGATATGGGTCCTGTAAATCTGGCATGAAACTAACATGGGATTTCACAGTACAGTACAGAGCATCATAACAACAGCCAACCATAATAGTGGCAGTGTTACGGTGGGTGAATAGATTGCTGCTTCAGGATCTGGGTAACTGCAATTTATTTGCAGTCACCCAGTAAACCCAGTAAATCCTCTATCAGTAAATCCTGATAGAGAATATCGGGTCATCAGAGTCATTTAACTCTTTTTATTTAAAACTGACTCCCAAGAGAATGTCATTATTTGTAAACTCTTTTTATTTTTAAAGTTGACACCTTTTCTATTTATTTAAAGTTGACTTCATTAGTTTGAATTTATGTCCTTTTTACTGGGCCACTGTATTATACCAGTCTATCTTCCTCTAAAATGTGTCGATATTAGGTTAGTGCACCATGCCATTTCATAACAAGATTAAAACATACCTAACTGGGGAAAAGCTCCCCCAGCAAATTTCTACAGACTACAGAAATTCTAACTCCTGTAATCTGGTTTGTGGTATCTATCTGATGTCTATCCAGTTTTTTTTTTTTTTTATACTATGGAGGAAGGCTAGAAAACCCTTGTGGAGAAACAGTCACTCACAGGCCCTCTTTGTTAAAATCAATATGTTATTGTATATCAGGGCCAATACTTGTTACAGTCACTGCAAATAAAAAAAAGAACAATGTCATAATGATAAACAAAATAAGTACAACATCTTGCCTAGACCTTCTTTAATGAGTTCACCTGAACTCATTTGTATGCCTCAAATAACTTTATGCTTAAACAGGAAGGAAGTTAAAAAGAAAAACCTTGCTGTGATTTATTAGGATCAAGTAATCTAATCATCTCATCTGCTGTTTAATCTCACTAACAAGAACCTCGACTGGATGCATGGACAGAGCACCGGCAGCCCAAAATCATAATGCCTCTACCATCTGGTGGGGAAGTATTTAACTAATAAAGCCTATATTTTGACCACGCACTATGGTTGGATGGATAGCTTTCCAGTTTGGTGCCCTAACGTCTGTGACAACTTGTATTTCCTTTTCGATGGAAAGCTAACAAGATTTGACATGTCTATGAATGTGACATATTGCATAAATCCTGTAACGTCTATAATACTTGTAATAATGAGTAAATGAACAGGATGCAGGTATATGGGTGTTTCTTGGCTCAAATGTTTGCCTCTTTTGTCTGTTCCATTACTACAGTCTAAATATATTTGGTTACAAATTAAAAAGGTATTTGCTGCAAGGTATAAGGGATTTAATAATGTATAAATGTTTCTAAATCTTTGCATGTTCTTGAAGTCTGAAATGTGGCTGCTTATGACAGGGTGTTTTTCTTGTCCTGGCCTTTTTTTTACAGTCAAATATAATCTCTGACTAGCTTGGCAACAAGTTATATAGAGATATTAAATACCTCAAGAGCTTGAAAATCATCTAACCAGCTCATATTAATTTTCAACGGTGTCTGATGAAGTTTAAAGGTGACTGGGGTTTTTCTGTTGTAGCTCCAACGTTATGGCCCACTGTGTACATTGCAAAATCCAAATTAACATTTGTTATTAAAGGCATTTGATTCTTATCAAGATCTATAGTATTAAGGCTGTGTTTCTGTAAGAGATGCTGTCGGACCTTTTTCTGTCTTTTTTTCTCCAGTGGTGTACTGCTTTAGTTTTAGTTTATTTAGTTTGTATTTTGTTGAGATGATGTACAGCACTTCGGCTGATACTTTTTTCCAAGGTGACTTGATTTGCCTAACCTGTAAGTCAGGTAAGGTTGTTTGTGCTGAAGAATTCTTAAAAAATTCTTATGAAGTGGTGTTATCCTCTTCCGTTGTGGGATTGGCTTTCACAACGGTTATTATGTGCTTTTGCTTGGTGCAACGGTATTGCACAAAGCAAAAGCACAACAAAACATACACTAATACTGAGGTCTACTGCAGTCTTCTAGACTTTAAGGTATGATTTACATGACAAATTTATGTAATTAATTTATGTATTGAAATGTTTATATATATATATATATATATATATATATATATATATATATATATATATATATATATATATATATATATATATACATTAAATTTCCATTTAAATGTTCAGTAATTTGATATTTAATATCAAATATTTAACATCCTGCACTATTTTATGGTCCCTTTTTAAATGTAAGCAAATTTGTGATATTGACCAGGTTCTGTGTTTCTTTTGATTTACCACTTTTAGTAAAGCATGTGTTCAGATAATACTCTGATAGATTTGATCTAACTTGTTGCATAATGTTTTGCACAAACTTTTGGAGTACATGCCAGGTCAGTTATTAAAGCAAAATAAATACTGTACTGGGAAAGTCTGAAATTCATACATATCACACATCTGAAGGCTATTTGTGCAAAGTGTTAGGATGTCATTGCAGCATGAGAGTCAGACGCTCTGAGGTGAAAATTCTCCAAAAAAAAAAAAAAATCAGTGAAAAAATAAACAGCACACGACCTCAAAATAAGTGGTGCAACATGAATATTCTCTTAAGAAAAAAGGGCAAAGATCCCAGAGGTCTCACTTAAAAAACAGATAATCTTTTAATTATGCATGGGCACTGAGAACATTTAGGCTGAGGTAACACAACATGAGGAACAATGAGGACCTCTAGTGGCATGACCCAAATCCTTTCTCTCTCTATTTTTCTTCACAGTTACACAATGAGGACCACAAATCTACAGATCAAGACATGGATTTGTATATACTTCATGTTGATCCTAATGACAAGTCAAATTCTGACCTTTAATATTTTTTGGACAAAGTCTAAGAAGCATCAGGACATAACCAGGGATGCAATTTTACAGACGACAGCTGATATCTGCAGATTGCAAGCCCTCCAGATAGGAAGAAGTTTTGTTCAGGTGAACAAAACCGTTTATATCTATTTAAACATACAATCTTTTTAATAACACACATATTTTATAACAGAAGTGATTTTTTTTGTTTTTTTTGCAGCAAGGTGAACTGACAGTAAACTCAGTAGCAGCAAGCTGTCACTCATCTGATTCAGCCAAAGATTTTCAAAAGAGCATTGATAAGATAAATAAACACAATGCCCAGATTGACTATAAATATGTTTTTAAGGCAAGATACCATTTTGACAATGAGGAGTTTTTGGCTGGACGGGATCTTATTACTGAAAGAGTTTCTGTTGTCAAATCCAGTATCAAGCAACAGAGCTATCAAGCTGCCAGAGAGGCGCTTGGTGAAGTCCTACACACTTTGCAGGTATGCCACCATGTAACTGTAGCAGATTTGCTTATGGCTGTTCCACTACATTGCTATAGTAGCTAAAGAAATGAATAAGTCTAATGGGACTTTAATTAATAGTTGTTAAGTAAAATGCAAGGAATCATGTTTAGGGTTTAATTAATAAACGAAAATAATTTACAGTGATCGTGTTGTAATTATGACCCTGGTTCATTTCTATCTTTAAGGATTTCTACAGTCATAGTAACTGGATTGAAATGGGAAAAACAGAACCATATTCTAACCTGATTAAACCTGAAACCCCAATTAACAACATAGCAGGCAAGTGTTTATATGGGTGTTTTTCTGATGTTTAACTATTATTATTATTATTATTATTATTATTATTATTATTAAGATTCTGGTTATAGGGAAACATTTTATTTGATTTTATTAATACCCACCATTGTTTTCTCATGCATAAACCTTGATCTGCTGTCACCTTGATAACCCTGAGCTTAGAGTATTGCTATCTGGCTAACAGTGTGGAACAAAATTGTGTATTTTCAAGAAAAGGTGTATGTTAATCATAATAATCAAAATAGCCAATGCATGATAGGTGGGAGGGTGTGAGCATGTTCTAAAAAACAACTTGAGACATAAGGGTCAGGGACAGTTGAAGAGGACTGGGCGTTCCTGCAAAGAAAAACAGAACCATCTTGAAATGGTACAAAAGGATCTGCTGAGACTGAATTCAGGAGTTGCCCCATGGGCCCAGTGAAGTCAATTGAAGAAGCTTTTATTGTCCTTGCAACCATATATAGCTGGTGCAGTACACAGTGAAAAGAAACAATGTTTCACCAGGACCCTGGTTCTACATAAAACAGCACAGAACTAATAACTTAGTATGCTAGTACTAGTAGTAGTAGAACCAGTATATAGTTTCTATCGTTAAATAAAGTGCAAGTAAAGATGCACTGAATGTAATCAGTTAGCAGCAGTTTGTAGCAAAGATTACAGCGAGTTTAGAGATGTTAGTGTGTGTCAGTCCAATCTCTGCAAATTAAGGAGTCTGATGGTTTGGGTGTAGTTAGGGCTTGAATGCTTCAGTACATTTTTCCAGATGGCAGGAGGATAAAGAGTTTGTGTGAAAATTGTGTGGAGTCATCCACAATGTTGGCTTTGCAGATCAGCAAAGCTTTGTTGATTCTGACTATTAACATAACCATTCTCAACATCATATCTTGTTGCTGTTTTTTAGAAGATGCTTCTGAATCACTTGACATAGCAGTTAATACTACTGTCACATCCAACCAGGGCATTTCACTGCATCACCATCAGATGACACCTTACACATATTTCAGAACTCTTGCCATCTGATTTCTAATCCATTTTCCTGTCCAGACCTTGCCCTGTTCTTTCTTTCTTTCTTTCTTTCTTTCTTTCTTTCTTTCTTTCTTTCTTTCTTTCTTTCTTTCTTTCTTTCTTTCTTTCTTTCTTTCTTGCTTGCTTTCTTGCTTTCTTGCTTGCTTGCTTGCTTGCTTCTTTTCTATCTGTTTGTATCATGTGTTTACATGTGGCTAGATCTGTGGCTAGATTTTCTATGGATTTCCAGACTGGATCAGACTGCTCTAGATGTACAAAATAATTCCCCAGCACATGGATCTAAACCTTGTCCTGTACCTGTAAATAAACGAATGACAGTTCGTCTGGCTTAGTAGGGTTACGGTTCACCACGAATCTATCAAAACAGCTTCAGTCCTCCTTGACACCAATTTTCCAAATACCAGTAAATCTTATTCATAGACTACAAAGGAAACTCTGTATTAAAAATCCTGTTAAGTGTAAAGCACAGAGAACATCTTCTCATCTGTTTTTTTCCAGAGTCAAAAACCTGCAGGAGTTGTACTGGGAAAGACTGTAAAAATAACATCCTGGAAGAGGTCATTGCACAGCAGAAACTAACATCAGGATATTTTGGCATCTCCAAACCTAAAGGTAATGTGTAACATAGTTTAAGCAGTTAACTTAAAAGCAGAGGTTATTGGTCTGATGAAGATACAGACAATTGTCAAACTATACAATAATAATTTTTTAAAAAGTAGCCAGAATGAAATGATGTTAGGCCAGTAATATAACCCGCACAGCATATATGCGTAGTTAGCAAACTCATTTTAGTCAAATCCATTTCCTTGAATTCATAAAATTATTTATATATGGCATACAGGTGCAGGCAAACTATGGCTAAATGGTGAATGTCACTTTACTTTATAAAGTTAAAAGATTGTTGGGGGGAGGGGTATGATGGTCAAAGAAGTAATGCTAAAAAAGGATAAAACAAAATAATATAATGATTTTTTTTTTTATCCTAGCAATTGTCCCGCGCAATGGCAGGGCCCGCTGTTTTTAGCAGATCATTTGATCCACATGATTTGGCACAGGTTTTATGCCGGATGCCTTTCCTGTGGCAACCCTCCAATTTTTATCTAGGCTTGGGACCGGCATTGGGAGTTAACTCTTCAGTGGCTGGGTTGGCACCCTACCCGGGAATCGAACCCAGGCCACGGCGATGAGAGCGCGGGATCCTGCCGCTGGACCACCATGAGCCATAAAATAATATAATGATAAAACAGATGAGCAGCAGCTGCCTTGTCAATAGTCACATTTGTCCTACTATTATTACTATTACTATTATATACTATTACTATACTAAAACTATTTTTCTGTTACAAAAATAATCTTAAATAACAAATATTTTTTATCAGCTTTATTCACCCTGACAAACAAATTATTTTTATTTATGCTGATAAAATGTCTTTTGAATTTCATCTTAAGGAAAATGCAGTCATGGAGGAATATTTGATCCATCAAGTTGGAGGGATGGTGGCATAAATAAGGATACTGCAGACTCTAGCCACGGTCATCTACATGAAGCAGCAGCATTAGTAGCCACTGCTGCTACCAGAGAACTACTGCAAGACATCAGAGCAGCAGTTGGAGATACTGAGTTTCTTAGGTATCAGCAAAAGTCTTTTAATGTGTAAAACAATATTTAAGAAATGATATGCACAAATACACACATACCCACTTAAGTAGGTGGGTTATGTCCATTTGCCACTTTGGATGATGTTTCCTGGCTTCACTTTATCAGTGTTATTCACAGTCATATTCTGATCATTGTTAAATAAGGTTTATAACACATTTTACACTTGCATTTACAGTTTATATTGTAGTTATATTGTGCTTTGCCTCTTCTTTAGCATTAAATCCAGGTTTATTTGCTCTGTAGCATAGTTATGTATGTTATTCCTCATCCTTCAGACTCATGGGATTCAGCCAGACTTCAGTGTTGTCTTTTGTCATAGACACCACAAGTGACATGTCAAAAGACATTGAGGAAGTCAGGAGAGTTACATCATTCATCATTGACAGTAAAACTGGCACAGCAGCTCAACGTTCAGAATACATCCTCGTACCATTTAATGACCCTGGTAAGTTTAATTCCTCTTTATAACTGACTCATTCTAAATGCCTGTAATGAAGGAGTCGGAGTGCGCAAAGTGGAATCCATATGTAGAGTTTAATAAAGAATGAACATAATAAACACTCCAAAACAGTGAGCAAATTAAGGGGTCAAAAACAGGCAATGATCAAAAACCAGAAAAAACATATCCACTGTGCAAACAAATCCAAATCACAAATCCAAGAGAAAAACCATAAAACAGGGCAAAAGGTCAGTGAAACAGGTAGCAGTGAAACAAAACAAAGCAGAGACTGGAAGTGCAATGTCTGAAAACTCGGGTGATGGCTCCCTCTGGTGGTTAGGGAGGGAGGTGGCCAGAGGTAAAATTACAATTATGGTGTGGCCTAACCACTCCCACTATGCTATGCTTTTGGCTATGGAAGTTTACAGTAATGGGCACTAACAGATAATCATGAATAGTTAGCTCATCTTCACCCTTTGTGCTCTATTAAATGCTGGCAGAAAATGCAATAACATGGTGATATAAATTTATATAAACAAACCTGGCTACACATTCTTTTCAGATTATGGCCCACATTCAAGAACAACTGATCCTGATCTATTTAAAAAGCAACTTAATGCACTTAGAGCTGAAGGTGGAGGAGATGCTCCTGAAATGTGTCTCTCAGGACTGCAGGTATGATACAGGTTAATAAAGTTCTAAAATGATATCCAAAATTAGACGGCATGTACCTTTTAGAAAATAATACGATTACTTTAATGTTTAAAATAAGCCTAGGTGAAATACTTTTTTATTTAACTTGTGTTTAGTTTTTAAATTTATTCTTTGTTTAAATATTGTGCTTTTAACATTTAAATTACCACATTATTTTTTCACCATAGAACTGAACGATGTTTATTCTTGACTAATTACAAGCATACAAGTAGCAATCATAGCATTTTTTTTTTTTTACAGCTGGCACTTACTAGTTCTCCAGCGCAATCTCAGATTTTTGTTTTCACGGATGCTGATGCAAAAGATAAAGGGTTGAGAAATACTATACGGGCCCTTATTGAAAGAACAAAGTCTGTTGTGAGTACATGCAAATTTTCATACAGTACATATATATATATATATATATATATATATATATATATATACACACACAAACTTTTGTTACTGTTGATTTGTAATGTTTCAATATGAAAAATATATTTTATCCTATAATCTGTATATCTGATTGTGTATTCATCTACGTGCATTGTGGCACACCTACATAAACATGAAATTATACAAGCTAAAGACTGATTTTATATTCTTCCTTTCACTGAAGGTGAACTTTATACAAACTACAGCCATTAGTTCGCAGCAAGTTTCGTCTCAAGTCTACCATGACCTGGCTCTGGCCTCTGGAGGGCTTGCTATTGAGGTGACCAAAGGAGCATTGTCCCAAGCTACGAAAATTATTGCAGATACCTCCAGATCCACACTGGTAATTAAAGACTTTGTTAATAGCATAATATTCATACATCTAAATATCGGTTGTGTTATAACCATCTCTTGGCCTGGCATCCTATTTAGGGTGTAGATCAGGGGTCTCCAACATGTCGACACGTCTGAGTGGCTCGCCTAAAGGTTCATAGAATATGTAGAAATGTTACTGATATTATAACACAATATACCCAGATCATTTAGTTTTAATGGAATCCAATTATGCTATTAAATTGCTCAAGGTTGTTGGCACGGAAGGAAGTAAATAATATAGTATTAAATTACCCAGATTGTGAAGAATGATGCAGTGGTAATGAGAGTGCCTCAGCATGCCAGAGTTTCAGAGATTCTGAGCTCTCTTGAGGGTTCAGCACTTTAGATTTATTAAAATAAATGTTCTTTATATAAATTAATTAGTTTTGTGGAACTGATGCATGCATTTTAGTTACATTAGTTCAGTAAGGTTAACTGAGTTTTTTGTTTTGTTTTGTTTTGTTTTGTTTTGTTTTGTTTTGTTTTGTTTTGTTTTGTTTTGTTTTGTTTTGTTTTGTTTTGTTTTGTTTTGTTTTCCTCAGTAAAAGTAAATGAAACCTTCCAAAGAAATCTCACAGCATGCTTTAGCCTGCAAATGTGAGACCTAAAGAAATATAAGACTTGATAACTGCTTATTAACAACTGTAAGCCTTTGTTAACTGCTAATTTCCGGATTTAGCTACAAAGCTAGTTCTAAGGAAAGAGTTCATTCTTTTTAATAGAGCTTTAATTGTTTCTGGAAGTTTATGTCTGAAGCAATGTTTTGTTAAGGGATTTAGCATACAGGTTTCTGTTTTTAAGACATAAATGGTTAGTCTGGCTGTTTTATGTTCCAATAAGACACATAGTTCTAGATATTCAAGCTGTTAGAAGGAGGTGTGGCTCTGTAGGGACAAAAACCTACAGCCTCCTCAGCACTTTCTGGATTGGCTGAACTACAGATTATGAATCCTAAAAAAATATTTTGGTATCTGCCAAGACTTGACATTTTATGTACACTTTTTTCTTTACTTTTGCTTGGTTTCTGCATTATTTCAGTTTGTTTTTGTCATTAAAGGTTAGTCGACTCGTCCGATCTGATCTGCTATGTTTAAAAAAAAAAGATAAAGAACATTTATCTTACATTTGGCAGACACCCTTATCCAGAGCAACTTCCATTTTACACAAGTTGCAGCTTGGTGGACCTGGTATTTCAACTCACAACCTTTCGTTCAGTATTCCAATGCCTTAAGAACTACCACATCTCTTATTAGCATTGTATAATCAGTAACACTCACTTTTCTGCTTCTTCAGGTCACTCTATTTCAGGCTGCAAGAAACCCAGCAAAAGCTGAAAAATTCTCAGCCTTTGTGGATACATCTGTGCAAAACCTGACAATTTTCATTACAGGCAACTCTCCAGAATACACCATCACCTGTCCCTCAGGTGTGTAGATTAGGAAATTAATTGACTACAACCCCTGGTCTTATGTATCACTATAAAACTCATGTACTGTCAACATTACACAATACTATGCTATGTTTTTATAATGATGTCATTATCTAACCCAGGAGTCTCGCAAAGCAGCACTGAACTGAATGGTGCTTTGGGAATTATTCAGAAAGTTGGTAATTTCCACACAGTACAACCAAATATTACAGGCCAGGTTGGATGGTGGGTTTTCAATATGAAATCAACACAGCCCTACAGCATCAAAGTTGTTGGTAAAATCAGTTCTCTTTGTAGACCTCTCCTACTTAGTTGTAAATCAATACATTTATATTGTGAGAAAAAGTATGTACTGTTTTAATTATTTATTTTTTTTACTATCCAGGTCAAAGCGAGGTTGATTTCCTTTTTGACTTTGTAGAACTTTCAGAAACAAGCTATGCTGTACTAAACAGCCGACCTGCAGCAAGTAAGTGAATGACCCTTTGCATGTGATCATCAGTTAACTTTGAACAAAATCATATGTTTGTATCTTCTTTGTTTTCCTTTCATTCAGACACCAATGTCACCCTGCTGGTCTTCATGGTCGGTGGGGATAGTGTGAGGCCTACAGAGGTGTCTCTGCTCGAAGCCTCAAGCTTAAACTTTTATAATGGGTCACTAGAAGAGGTAGCTGTAGGGCAGTATTTAGTGACCTTCAGCAGCATCCCAGCAGGAGAGTTTACTGTTCATGTTGTTGGAGAGATTAGTTCCTCTAGATTTTCAAATAACAACTTTCAGAGACAGTCACCAACTCGGTTCAAAACATCGACTGTAACCATTACTGTAAGTCGGCATTTAAAATACCTACAATAATAATAATAATAATAATAATAATAATAATAATAATAATAATAATAATAATAATAATAATAATAATAATGATAATAATAATAATAATGATAATGATAATAATAATAATTCCCACCCAGTAAATTACCCAAAAAAAAAACTAATTCTCAGTATTCAATGCTGCAAGATAAAAATACCTGTGTTCAAACAGGCACACACACTTAAATATGTTTTTAAGTGAAATATTTTGTTTCTTTTTCCTCAGACTCAACCTGTTGAGGCAATAGAACCTGGAAAACAATTCACTCTGCCTTTCACAGTTTCAACCCAGGGCTCTGGAGGAAGCATTAAAATCAGTGTCAGCAATGATCGAAATTTTAAGACTTTCTTTAACACATTCATAGCTCTGGAGAGTGGGGGCAGTGCAAATGACACAGTAACTCTGACTGTTCCTGAAAATACTCCCTCTGGTTCTGATGTCACTGTGACAATTGAAGCTGAAGCCCCAGATGGAAGTGACTTCAACTACGCTGTGCTGCGTCTTGCTGTCATTGCTCCGGTAATTATTTACATTTTATTGACTAAATTTAAGTTAATGTTGATGTCTGCCAGACATCCAGAAATAATTTAAAAAAATATGAATAAAAAGTGTTTTTTAAAGTATGCATATAGCATACTTTAACACCTCCCAATTAGAATTCATAATTAATATATTTTGCCAAAATCATCTCACCTTGACTAGCTTTCTGCAAACGTACAAATGCAATGGGGAAAACAGTCTGTCTGCCTAATCTTGTCTAAAACCATAGTTAAGTGTGATTTCCCTGCACAGTGAATGTCATCCTTTGGTGACATTTTTGGGTAGGTTCATGCCATAACCAAACACATATCAGCTCAATCAATTCTGTTTGTAAACAGATACCAGCTGATGTTCCTGTTGAAGTTTTCTCCCTTTTGACTTTAACAAAATTTGTCAAAATACAGCCTTCCACACATTATCAACTTTTCAGACAAGTCAATGGTAAATAATGGTGTAGAAATTCAACTGTTTTTTCTACTTCTTTAAGGTAACAGATATTACTCGTCCATTATGTGCGGCAGTTAGCATAAATGATGACTGCTCAGGCAGCTGCAGTCTCTCCTCCTGGTACCTCACTGTCAACATGACTGATGGGTCAGGTATTCAAAGTGTGAGAGTCCTCCAGGGAAACGGCACACTCAACACCACAACTGTGCTCAGTGACACAGGGATAAATGTCACAATGGTAGACTACAGCTCCTCTTGCTGTTTCCAAGAGTTGGAACTGGTTGCTGTGGATGCAGTGGGAAATGTTGCCACCTGCTTTAAATCTCTGACAGCTACAGCAGCATCAAGCATCCTCACTTATGGTGCAAATTGTTTCTTGATTTTACCAGTTTGCCTTTGGATTAATATAGGATCCTCACTCTACCAATTCCTGCAGCCCTAAAAACCTGAATATGAATAAAATCAGCATATTTTGGCTTATTTTATATAATACCTGTTCAGTACTGCGTTCATACATGAAGCGGTAAATGCTTTTAAGTTTATTAAAAAAAGAGATATCAAAAGGCATTTTTGTACAAGTTTAAAATATGAATACATTTTAAATGACTGGGTAATGTCATGTTAAGATTTTAAAAGAGCTCAATGATATTACAATATAATATATCTACATGCAGTATAGAGTAATAAGGTTTCAGTTTCAAGTTTAAAGTTAACCTTTCTAATATAATTTAAATAATAATATAGGTTCTGCTTTAAGAGTTCATGCTTGCAGTTGTATGGGGGCTTTTTTAAAAATAATTAAACAAAATTAAATGCTGGCACTATAATTGCAACTAGACTTACTTGGTGTGTATAGAATTTCAGTAAGCAAATAAAGAATATTCATTTATATTTACGGCATTTGGAAAACACTCTTCATCTTCTGCTGGAATCCAGGCAGCAATGAAAAAATGGTGCAGAGTAAGAATGCTTCAAAAATAGTGTTTATATATATATATATATATATATATATATATATATATATAATATGTTTTTTTTTTTAATCAATTAACAAAATGGGAAGTATATGAACAGAAGAGAAATCCAAGTCCAATCAATATTTGGTGTGACCATTGTAAGCTAATGTAGCTTACAGGTTAAGGTGCTTAAGGTGCTTTACTACTGATCGGAAGATTGTGAGATTGAATCCCTGATCCACTAAGCTGCCACTACAAGGCCCCTGAGCAAGGTCCATAACTCAGTCGCTCTGGATAAGGGTCTGACAAATGCCAGAAATGTCCAGGAGGGTGAAAAGCTGGAAGTGAATGTTATAGATGCACTCTCTGGCTATCCACCCAGTTGGCACTCTCCTTTCATCACCACCATGGTAGTAGTGCGAGGAGCAATAGAGAGTGGAATAGAATGGGTTTTTATGCTTGTGCCATTATAATGCACCCAAGATCCTATGCATAGTTGAGTTGTTTCTTTGTTGAGGCTTTTTGCCTGCAGTTATTCCATGAAGACCACTTCTGGCCATACTTCACTCCACTCCATTTCTCTGGACAGTATCTTGGTGTACCTGGGTACTACAGGTTTCCTAAAGTTCTTTGTTGATGACACTGCTGGGCATTTTCCAGTGCTGAAGTAAGCATTATGTCTTTAATCTGCTGCAAGTTTCCTTGGCCAACCTCTAGGTCTACAGTCCTCAAAATATCAAATAACGCATGGTGAAACCGGACTGTACTTAGAAATCTTTGCCTGGGAGAGAGCTTACTGATGCAGTATCTTGTGTCTTGTTGCTGTGCTCAATCTTATCTGGAAGTTGCATCATGACAATTGGACTTCTTTCTAGTTAGATAGAAACATTTAACTACTGGTGGACCCGTGAAGATGTCTTGATCTTCATTGAGATGGATGAAAGAGTAGCATCATCAAGAAGATCAAGACCTCTTTAAAGGTAACAGGAAAGCTACACCTAAGGACCCCCATCCACTCTTACATTCGCTGATCATTTGCCCTAATACCGGAAACTTTAATACCTTGTGCATGGGGGAAGGCAGCTGTTAAATGCCAAGTAGAAGGAATTCAGAAGAGGCAGAAGGCAAGAAGACTGAAGCTTGTCAGAATGAAGGCTAAAATCACTAAGGATTGTCAGAGAGGTGATGTCCATTAATTGATTAAATTAATTACTGATTGAACTATCTTTCAGCTGTTCCCTACGTGTGTGAGGGGTCGCCACAGCGGACCAACTGGTCCGCACATCAACTTGGCACAGGTTTTACGCCGGATGTAATATAATAATCTTGATTACCTGATATTTGTCAGGTAATATAATTACCTGACAAATATCAGGTATTTGTCAGGTAATATAATTACCTGACAAATATCAGGTAATAAACAAACAGGTTATCAGACAGAGGTAAAAACACAAGTAAACTAGAGAAAGAAAAAAGGTTTAAAACCAGACATCTCCCATAAATCAAATAGCTTGGTAATGTCAGATACAACAGTAAATTCAGCACATACTTCACACTACATTATTCAGCAAAAATAATCATGTACTGCTAATAAGTAAGATGAAGATTATACTGGGTACTTAACACTGACACTCTTAAAATAAATTTAAAGAGGGTAAAATGGCACTACTATAACTGTTAAAGAGAGATAACCTGGTTTAACTGGAAGTGAGTGTTGATTTTATTTCTCTGCAGGTATCTATTTACTGCTTTATCTTGTTCCAGATGTACTTTCAGTTTTGACTTGGGCATGCTTTTTTAAATTATCTATTTAAGAAGACTTTAAGGTGACATTAGACTTTTATATATAAATTTCGAAATGTTTTAATGCAATTTTCTTCACTTTTGGATGGAACACTATTATTACTTGCAGGTGAGATACAAGAAAAAAGAAACATATTTTACTTCTTGACTGTCTGTAAATTGCAGGCCATCACACATTTCTGTATGAAACTAGTATTATTATTATTATTATTATTATTATTATTATTAAGAAGAAAAAGAAGAAAATAATGTTTAAATAATGTATTTTTAAATTGGGCATATAAAAATGCACTATAAATGTGAACTTGAATTCAATTTAATTGCCTAATGCATGTTTTACTTTCTTCTTTTTTTTTTTAATGTATCCTTGTTCCTAAATGTAAATCAAATATAAAATTCATATAAGCAATCTTTCTGTCTTCACAAACTTCACAAATCTTCTTGCTGACCAACCTCGCTAATACTCCTGTGATCAAAGTAGGTACAGTAGGCCTATAATATAATAAATGAATTCCTACAACCATGCTCCAAAAAACAAGTAAAAACATCATAGATATATTTTACAAAGAAGTAAAATGAATGCCCACCACACTTTAGATATTATCATATTGTTATGCATGTTATGTTCAGCATGTTACGTTTGGGAGTGGCTCTCATGCACTCTTTTGACATTCATAATCATTAGATAGGGCAACAGCAAAAAGGAATTTATATATATATATATATATTAAGAAATGTAAATAGAAATATAAAGAAGGCATGTAAACATATTATTATGTTAGAAATTACACAAGAATTTCAGGTATGTTTAACACACAAAAAGCATAAGTATGCGGACAGGTCCAACATAATACTGCACTCCAGCATTACTACAGTAGCATATTACACAATAAAGGCTGCATGAAATGTTCCTGAGTGGGTGAGGAAGGTAAATAAGGAAGTGGAAGATAGACGAGGTGCAACCCCAGATCTTTAGCTTACTTTTCACTTTTCAATGTTATCACTATCACTCACAAATACACACACATACACACACAGCTCATAGTTTTGAGTCCTCCCTCCTCACTTCGCATTTAATTTAGCAAGTAATTTAGAGCTTGATGTGGGTAGTAAATCAAGAACTATCTCCCTGTGCCAAGAAGGTTCCCTGTAAGAATTCGCATAGCTGTAGGACATGTAGGAACCCCATCATACAGCCAGGATTACCGTTCTTGCACCTTTTGCAAATTCTCCATTGATAACTGTCCCTGTGTGGAGTTTTTCCCACAGGTAAAGAACATATTGAAATTCAATAATTATATTGCCAACTGTATTATTTCACCCACTTTTCTCAATTTCTTGTGTCTTTGTGCATAAACATACAAATCATATTTTCGAGTAATTTATCATTCAATATACATTTTAATCGCTTGATGAGGCCATCAGGTTGTGGGTGAAAAACACTTGTGTAATTCAATTTAATGCCCAATAATTCATACAGTTTTTGAAGTGTACATGACATGAAAGCTGTGCCTTGGTCAGTCAGGATCTCTTTTGGGATCCCAGTTTAGGAGTGAATCCCCACAACCATGCTCCAAAAAACATAATACATTTTTTACTTTATAAAGAAGCAGAAAGGATGACCACCATAAATATATGAATACAGATATTATCATATTGCTATGTATGTTGATTGGCTTGTTATGTTTGGGAGTGGCTCTCATGCACACTTTTGACATTGATAACTGTTAGATAAGGCAAAAGCAAAAAGAGACTAAAGCTTTAAAGTGTGATCTATATCACAGTGATTATAATTTGAATGTATATTCAATATAGAAATGAAGATAGAAATATGAAGAAAGCATTTAAACAAATTATATAAAAAGTTTGTTCCGAAGTTGTTTTCATCATAATGCTATGTATGCTTTGTCTGGTTTTGGGCGTGGCTTTTGGACACTCTTTTGGTACTGATGGTTGATAAAAGCACAAGCACAAAACGATTTTCACTATTACAGAGCACAAATCCACTAAAGACACCTAAAGACCAAAGCTTTAAGGTATGATCTATAAAACAATGATTTATGATTATAACGCTTGTAATGCTTCATAATATATTTAATTAACAAATATAGATAGAAGTATATAAAGAAAGAATTTAAATGAATAACATATAAAGTTGGTTTTAGAGATTACTTATGCAAGGTTTTTTTTTTTTTTTTCTTCACAGCTTTAATGATGAACTTCACAAATCTGCTCATGAGGACATTTATCTATCCAAATCTTATAATGATCCTCATAACAAGTCAGACTCTGACCTTTAAGATTTTAAAAACATCATCCAAGATGCATCAGGACATAACTCGTGATGCAATTTTACAGACAACAGCCAATATCTGCAGATCAAGAGCACTCCAGCAGGGACGAAATTTCATTCTGGTAGATAACATTTTTTATATTTATTGAAATATAAAGTTATTTCTAAGAAAACTATATTTTTATATTGGATCGTCTTGTGCTTTTCATTTTGCAGCCAGCCACGCTGACAGTGAAGTCAGTAGCAAGAAGCTGTTACTCTGATTCAGCCAAAGATTTTCAAAATAGCATTAATGACATAAATGGACACAATGCCTTGGTCGATCTTCAGCATGTTTTTCATGCACCTTACCATTTTGACAACGAGGAGATTTTGGCCGGACGAGAACTTATTACTGAAGGACTTTTTGCTGTGAAATACAGTATCAAGGAGCAGAGCTATGAAGCTGCCAGAAAGGCGCTTGGCAAAATCCTACACACTCTGCAGGTATGACACCATGTTGCTGTAAAATAGTGGTATTGCTAATAATTGAGATGAAAATATATTGCGTCTTTTTAAATCAAATTAAAGATGTTATACTGCATTGCTGTGATTTCTAAAGAGGTGTCCTTCTTTCATTGGACATTAGTTGCTATTAAGCAGAATACAAGGTTTAACATTCAATACTCAATTTAGTTTGAGCAACTGTTTAATTTAGTTTGAGCAACTGTGTTGTAATTCTGATCCTGCTCCATGGCTTTCTCTAAGGATTTCTACAGTCATAGTAACTGGATTGAAATGGGAAAAACAGAACCCTTTTCCAGCCTGATTAAACCAGACACCCCAATTACCAACATAGCAGGTAAATGATCCAGCGCTGTAGGTATTTGTCTGCTGTTGAGTTAACCTGTTTTTCTTGTGATCCATATCTACTGAAATACTTTCAGTTTTGGTTTGTGTGTTCTATTGTCTTTTAACATGCAACTTGCATTCAAAAAGTTTAAAACTCCACCTGCTCTTACCTCCTCAGTAGCTTTCAAACAGAAAAAAATGCATTATTCCAATTCAGTTTTTCACCACAGCAGCTGTTAGCCAATAAAATGTGATTAACCAAATTAAGGGATGGTTCTGAAACAGGCAATGGAATCATAACAGCATATATCTAATGAGGACCAAAATAATAATTGCAAATCACTATAATAATTGTAATCACTGCACAAAAAATATGATGTTACACATATATAATAAGCTGAAACTAACAATAATAACATATGCCTCATTTCCAGCTGCCAAACTAATAGTCCAGCTTTAGATTTCATGGTCCTGGACAGGGTGCCAACCCATCACAAGGCAAAAGACACACACACACACACACACACACATATGCATATTCAAACACTACACACATTTAAGCCACTCAGCCTACAATGCATGTCTGTGGATTGTGGAAGAAAACCCCCAAAACATGGGAAGAACATGCAAATTTCACACAAGGAAGATGTTGGAATTAAACCTCCGGCCCTGGAGGTGCAAGGCAAATGTTTGGTAAAAAAAAATGGTTGAACCATTCAATCAAATAAAATGATTATTGCATGTGGGGGCATGGTGGCTTAGCACATTTGCCTTGCACCCTAATGGCTTGTTGTTCAAATCCCACCTCTGCCCTTTGTGAAATTTGCATGTTTTATTGATGTGTTTCTTGTTTGTTTGATTGATTGACTATTAAATATTAATACCTAGTATAATTATTTATCTATTTTGGTCAGAAAACACCACTACACATATCTAGTTTGTTTATCTACCTGTGAATAGTTTAGTGAAACTTCCTATTGAAAATCTTGTTCAGTGGATCCATGGCTACGCTTAATGTATCGTGAATGTTATACTATTAAGTGAAAACTAATCTAGCTTGTGCACAATATAATATATAGGGTTTTTATGCAACTTTGCCTTCTTAACTGTTTTGGCAGATTCAGAAACATGCAGGAAATGTACTGATGACATCTGCACAGGAAACATTCTGGAGGATGTCATTTCACAGCAGAAACTAACAACAGGATACTTTGGAATGTATAAACCACAAGGTAATGCTTTAAACTGTTTAAAGCGTCTACATATTGTCCGGGGTAACTGGTTTGAGATGAAGTTACAGAAAATTGTTAAATGGTTTTATTCATATTTTTTACTTGCCCTCTAAAATAATTCTAAAATAATAAAATGTAAACAATTTATTTAAAATACATGTTCAAACCAATTTCAACCACTTTGACAAACAAATTAAATCTTTTGTATCTTCATGTTTCGTTTTATCTTAAGGAAAGTGCAGCCATGGAGGATTAGGTGATCTAACGACTCAGGGGCAAGGTGGCATAAATAAGGATGCTACATCTTCAAGCCATGGTCATTTACATGAAGCAGCCGCATCAGTAGCCACTGCTGCTACCAGAGAACTACTGCAGGATATTAGAGCAGCAGTTGGAGATTCAGAGTTTCTTAGGTATCTGAAAAAATAATAAAATTGGATTCAAAATTGGATTTAAGCAATGATATGAATAAAAGCAACTGCACATAAACACTTCTATTACCGTAATTACTGCATTCATATTTCCCATTTGTTATTCATATAAAAGAAAAACAAAGTCAGGCATTTCCACTGGCTCAGCAGGTTTATCTGCTCAGTAGTGAGACAGGTACTCACTATTCTTGTTCTTTTCTCTCAGAATGTTGGGACTCAGCCA
Source organism: Hemibagrus wyckioides (assembly GCF_019097595.1). Lineage (NCBI taxonomy): Eukaryota > Metazoa > Chordata > Actinopteri > Siluriformes > Bagridae > Hemibagrus > Hemibagrus wyckioides. The sequence goes on from NC_080712.1 coordinate 7,309,721, forward strand.
GACTTCAGTGGTTTGTTTTGTTATAGACACCACTAGCAGCATGTCTGATGACATTGATGAAGTGAGGAGAATTACTTCATCTATCATTGACAGTAATGCAGGCACTGCAAATTCAGAATATATCCTTGTGCCTTTTAATGACCCTGGTAAGCTTTATTCCTAGAATGCAGCCTTTTTATACATCAGTACAACTCTTATACAACATTTATAAGTCAGTAAACATACACTTGCTAAATACAATGAAATTCTTACTTTGTGACAATAGAAGTAATATGCAAAGCTTTTCTGAAATATAGAGCAAGCACTGGTACAAAGAGTATTGCTGTTCCTCCCAGTGGGTAGAAATTGTTAGACAGAATTGACAATGACAGGCTCCGGAGATGTGTGCCAAAGGTTAAAAAAATATGATGTTGAATGTCGCTTGACTTTTGTCTTACATATGGTACAGTGGGTTTATATAAACAAACTAACTAACTAATTTTCACTGCTCTTACACTTTCTTTCAGATTATGGTCCACTTATAAGAACAAATGATCCTAATGTGTTTAAACAGCAACTCAGTGAACTTACAGCTGTTGATGGAGGAGATTCTCCTGAAATGAGTCTCTCAGCACTCCAAGTATGATACAATCAGATCATAATTTGCTGTACTGGTTGGTTTTCTTTAAGTGTCATGTTATTGTAATTTTTAAAATGATATTATTGACTTATTATTGATTCCTTTCTATTGGTCATTGGTGGCACTGTGGTAGGTTTCTCACCTGCTATACAGAAGGCCCAGGTTCAATTCCCAGCCATTGGATGCAATGCCAGTCCCAAGCCCGGATAAAATGGGAAGGTTATGTCACAAAGGGCATCTGGTGTAAAACCTGTGCCAAGTTGTTGTGTGGACCAGTTGGTCCCCTGTGGCAACCCCTCACACACAAGGGAGCAGCTGACAGATCAATGACATTGACTCATTTCCATTATGCATTTGGTAGAATAAAGTAAACTAATTCTAAAAAAGATATAACATATTATGAAGAAAAATATGCTTGATCAGCCATATAATCACTCATTTAGTCAATCACTCACTCATATAGTTAGTAGTCAGTAAGTCAATCAGAGCCTTAGTGATTCAGACCATATTCTCTGTCAGTCTAGTCAGTTATTCTAGCAGTGAATTATTCGGACAGTCCCTCTATCAGACAGCCAGTAAGTCAGCTGGTCAGTGACTCATCAATTATTCAATATCTCATTTACATTTTAACAATAACATTGACAAAGCATTGATGAATCACAAGCATAAAATTAACACTCATTTCATTCTTTTTGTTTTAGCTCGCCCTCACTGGATCTCCAGCACAGACACAGATTTTTGTTTTCACTGATGCTGATGCAAAAGATAAAGAGTTGAAAAACACTGTGCAAGCACTGATTGAGAGAACCAAGTCTGTAGTGAGTACATATAAACCTTAATATGTAAACGTCAAAATATCATGCTATGTTTTAGAGTTTTTGAGAATTTTATAAAAATGATATATGTACTGATCATTTATTCTCCATTTTGTATTCATTGTGACACATTTACATAAACATGAGATAATCTGAAAAATAGGCAAAATGCTGATAAAATCTTCTTTCTTTTCCAATTTGAAGGTGACTTTCATGCTAACTAACACCATTAGTTCTCGGCGTCGCAGAAGGAGTGCTGACCGTGCAGATGGCCAGCAACTAGTCTCCCCTCAGCTTTTCAATTCACAGATCTACCAGGACCTGGCTCATACCTCTGGGGGCCATGCTATTGAGGTCACCAAAGATACTCTGTCCCAAGCTACTGACATTATTGCAGTTACCTCCCGATCTACACTGGTAATTAAAGACATTCTTTAATAATAGGATAAAGCTACCTTATTTGGCTACATTTTTGTTGCATTATAACCAAGACTTGGACTGCCATTCCATTTAAAGTGTGCTCCTGGTATCAGATTCACTGTGACCCTGAACAGGGTATAGCACTTAATGTATCTAAATGAATGAATGAATAAATGTTACCATAACATTAAATAGAAAGATGGACATTATTAAAAATATGTAAAAGCAACATAAGTGGAAATTTTGCCATTAATATAGATACATAACATAACTAACTTCTTTTCTTCTTCAGGTTACGCTTTTCCAGGCTGTAAGAAATCCAGCAAAAGCTGAAAAATTGTCAGCCTTTGTAGATTCTTCTGTGCAAAACTTGATCATTTACATCACAGGCAATTCTCCAGAATACACCATCACCAGCCCCTCAGGTGTGTATATTGTGAAATTAATCAAAACCCTTATTCTGCGATGGCACACAGAATCTCGTGAAAAGTCAATATATTACTATAGCACTATGATAAATCTTTATAATAATATTATTATCAAACCTAGGAGTCTCACAGAGCAGCACTGAACTGGATGGAGCTTTGGGGCTTATTCAGAAAGTTGGTAACTTCCACACAGTGCAACCAACTATTACAGAGAAGACTGGGTGGTGGGTTTTCGACATGAAATCGACACAGCCCTACAGCATCAGAGTTGTTGGTAAAACTAAGTCTCTTTCACTTCCCAATTCTCTTAGTAGATATCTCCTGCTCAGTTGTGCATAAATAAATGACTAAAGACATGTTCAGTCAGTAAATACAGTATTTTACTATTATATTTTAGTAATATTTTTTTATTTACTATTCAGGTCAAAGTGAGGTTGACTTCCTCTTTGACTTCATAGAATCTTCACAAGGGCTTCATGCAAGCTATGTTGCATTAAACAGCAGGCCTGCAGCAAGTAAGTTAACAACTCATCCAAAGTGATAATCATGTAGCGAATTTAGCTCAACATTTAAATATTTAAGTGTAATTATAACGGGTTACAATTAATTATAAATATTCAAATGGGGGTTTTAGAACTAACTGTTAGAGAATAAATAACACAATTATTTGATTTGTTCATCCAGCGAACAGACAGTATAATTATGTATTAATTCCAGGGAAAGTTATCTTCCTGGCCAAGAAAGAATAAATACTTTATAAGGTACTAGCTGTAATTTAGCACGTAGCAAGAGCAATGTTCAGGGACCCCGAAATTGTGAGCAAAGCACAGAAACAATCACTCGTGAATCAAATGCATTTAATAAAACAGAAACACCCAACACATACTACATAAAAGAAAGGATAAGGATTATAGAGAGGGGATAAGTAGGCAAAGAGAGATTGAGATTAAAGAAGGGAATACGGAGGAAATCAGAACGAGAGAGAGAGTGAGAGAGAGAAAGAGATAAGGAACTAGAGATCAAATATGGCCAGTTTCAGATCGAGTTTTGATTACAGCTGTGTGAGAATCATCAAGGTAATTAGGATTTGCCTTAATAAAGGGTCTTCTGCTTAAAATTGCGGATCTAAAGTAATTAGTAACTTTTACTTGCATTGGTTCGTTGATAAGAGTCCTGATGTAGTGGATCAAGGAGGTTCGGAGATTCAAAGTCCTCAGAGCAAGCACGAGATTCTGCTGGAATGAAAAAGGTTTCGGTGGTGCAAACAAAGTTCTTCAATTGAAGCTGCCGGCAAAGTCTCAGAAGAAAGTGAAAGTCTTGTCCCGAAGAAAGATCGGAGTCGAGTCGGGCAACGATAGAAGAGGTCATGCCGGGAAGAAAAGGTGCGGGGTTGGCCCCCGTGGGGCCGAGCTGAGCTGAGCCGGACAAAAAGCCAAAGCTGGACAAAAAGCTGAGCAACGATAGATGGGTGCTTAGGGTTTTTATAGATCCCTTGGTCGCACCCAGTTTTTCAGAGTGACCAATCCAACACCTGAAACTTTTGGAGGGAAAGAGTTTCTTTGTCTCCGCTCGGTCACTCATTTGCATACTTTATGTTGAAGTCGGGGAATGGATAAAGTTTCAATTAAAGTATAGTAGGCTCATGTCATGTCCTTGAATGACCATATGGCATACACTATTGCTTATAAAAGTAAAAGAGGATCATTTTGATACTAGACATGAAAGAGACAGTGTGAGAGGAAAGGAAACTGGGTATAAGTAATTAAACATATAATCTTATCTTATAAAACATGTTCTGTTTCAAGCAAAACACAGAACAACAGGCAATGAGTGGTAATACAACAATAAAAATATAAAGGCAAAAAGGGGAATACATATACAGGTGTGTTAGGCATGGGTCAGGTAGGGTTTTACGATTGTTTTATTGAAACTTGAATAAAGGAACTCTCCTTATGTGTGTGCATGTGGGGGTCAGGATGAGCGTTTCCAGATGCTTTGGGTGTGTGTGTGTGTGTGTATATGTGTGTGTGTGGGTGTGTGTGTGTATGTATATGTGTGTGTGTGTGTGTCTTCAGTCAGAACTTTGGTCATCCCCCGGTCAAGGCATTGATTCGGTTTAGATTAGGGAATTCTTGTCGACTTTTAACGGCAGTAAAACTGCTAGGCGCAAGGTGATTTGCATGTTAAGGTCACAAGTTGATGGGAAGTTCCAGCGGTGTGAGGCTGGGCTATCAGTACTGATGGTCTGCAGAACTCCAACATTCATGGAGGCAGGATTCCTACTTTGTCTCCAGTCTCGTTGGGGGGGTCATTGGTTATCCAGAGCCATCAGACATCCCGGAACCTGGCTCCCATGAGTTACAGCATGTCGGTTGAGTCAAAATTAAATGACTATAAGCGAAATAGGTCAGTTGTGAGCTGCGTAATGGTTAATTGAGTTTTTGAGAAGGATGCAACGAACCCCATGAGCAAGTGAGCCGACCGGGAGACGCTACAGTTCCCCCCTTTTGGATGAGGAGTAACCTGTAGGGGACATCTTCGGCCAACAGTTGCCGGAAAGGTCGGCTAACAGGTGGCTCATGAGGGTTAGAGGGCAGGTGGATCAGGATGGTTGGATGCCCTCTAGTGCCAGTTCCGAACTCTGCTTAGAAACAGGGTAGATTGTTGGGTCTTTTACAGCTTTCTTGGGAACAGTCCTTTGCTTAGTGTAGGCTTTGTGTGCCTACGCTACAATCAATTAAATCTGAACTTTAAAACTAAAGTTTCTTCTCTATTTTCCTTTTCAGACACCAATGTCACCCTGTTGGTGACCATGGTCGGTGGGGACACTGTGCAACCTACAGAGGTGTCTCTGGTAGAAACTTCAAGTTCAAATTCCTTTAATGGAATAATAGAATTGGTAACTAGTGGGCAGTACATGGTGACCTTCAACAGCATTCCAGTAGGAAAATTTACTGTTCATGTGGTTGGACAGATCGGTCCCTCTCGAGCCTCAGATAACACCTTTCAGAGACAATCACCAACTCAATTCCAAACATCAAATGTGAACATTACTGTAAGTTTAAATACAAAGAAATTAATGCTTAAAATGAGCAATTATCTAGGCACAATTATCTATAATAATTAAGTAAAATGTAAAAAATATCTTTCTTTGTTTTTTCAAATTAATCAAATTCAAATATCTTTTTGAAATAAGTATTCAGTCTCATGTCCTTGAGTTGGCAAATCTTTGTGAAATGGAAGATGGCTGAAAGCCATTTTATTGACCAATAATAATAATAATAATAATAATCATCATCATTATCATCATCATAATAATATGTGAGTTATAAGTATGTTCATTCATTATTTGGTGAAGTGGGATTATTTACTTTCTTTCTATATACTGACAGACTCAACCACTTGGAACAATGGAACCAGGAAAACAATTCACTCTGCCTTTCACTGTTACAACCAGTGGCACTGGAGGAATCTTCAATATCAGTGTCAGCAATGATCGCAATTTTGACACTCGCTATAACTCGTCTATCACTCTGGTTAGTGGGGTCAGTGCAAATGGCTCAGTAACTCTGACTGTTCCTGAAAATACTCCCTCTGGAACTGATGTCACTGTGACAATTGAAGCTGAAGCACCAAATGGAAGTGACTTCAACTATGTTGTGCTGCGTCTTTCTGTCATTGCTCCGGTAATTATTTTACATTACATTAAATATTTCAGGATTCTTAGAAACAAATTGTAAGTTCCTAAATTCAGTTGTTGAACAGAAGGCGATTTGATTCTTACCATTGCTGAACTGATCATTTAAAATATATGGCAGTTTGGTAAAAACCCACTAGATGTCACTTCTCTAAAATCTGGCAAACATTTAACATTGATATCTCAGATTTTGAACGAAATATTTTTTCCTCCCTGTACTACTACTGGGTACTGTAGCAAGCTTATGGGTGTGACAAGCTAAACACAGACACCCCAGAACCAGAGATGTTTAAAACGCGTTCTTTATTTTAAATCACAAGGTTTTGGTGAAGCGTTTAAGTCATCATAGTGTGCAGAACTGATGTCTTAGTGGTGCCAGGCCATTAAAGCTTCTAGGCAGTGCATTGACCCAGGGCATGGTGTGGGGCACAGCAGTTTGGGGAGCATAGTCTTCGCCATCTGCATCAAACTCTGTGGAAAGGAGATGGAGAGAGCAATTAAGATCACTCCATGGTAACTGTCACCTAACAAAGGTAAAGAATTTCTACCACCAGCTGGCTGTGAGGAGAGTTTTTGCTGCCCCACCCTGCAGCCATGTGGTCTTTTGTTTACCTCACTGGGGTGCTGAAACCCTTCTCAGGTCTGAGCCTACTGCCACTGGGTGCTGGTCCCACATGGTGTGCCTCCTTGACAGGCCATTTGTGTTGCCATTGTGGGCTCCTGCTCTGTGCTGGACTCCTCATTGGTAGCTTGACAGTGGGCCTCTGGGACTCTATAGATCTGCTGCCTTACCACCTCTCCCAGGGGGTATTGTCATCTTGTAGTGAGTGGACCAAGTGTATTAGTCTGGGGGTCGAGTAGAACACATTAGCGAACTGATCCACTATCTCCAACAGATCTTGGTCCTGGGAGAGTGTAAATCTTTCCTCCTACACATCAGGGTACGCTCCTTTGGATCTGTGGGGAAAACAGCAAACGCAGACAATAATGGTGACAACTCGATCCACTTTTTAAAAACATTTATGTGATATTACTGGGTGTCTGTGCCCTTATGTAGATGTAAGAAAGGAGGAGTTCCCCATTCCTCCTCTCCTCATCTAGAACCCACTTAAGCATCTGCTTAGGCATTTGATTATAACTCTCAAACAGCCCATTTGTCTGGGGGCCACAGGTGCTTAATCTGCAACAGCCAATAAAGATCAGTTGTTATCTGGGACACAAAGGGCATTCCTTGAACTTTGGGAATCTCAGTGTGGCAGACTTCGAAAAGGAGGTCACAGGATTAGCCCTGCCACTCCGTGTGATAGTACAAGAGCCTATCAAAGACAGAGAAGTACGATGCTGCCAGTCTTTGGCCAGGGTTGACGTTGACCCCTTCCACTTGGTGCACCTGGCTCCAGCATTGCTTTAGCCAGTTATCCTTCTTCTACTTAAAGTTGCCTCTCTGGTGATCTATTGGAACACAGATAAGACAGGGTTAGGGTTCATAGGTGTCTCACTTTCTGTGGTGTTCCCAGCATCCATATGCCAGGACAAAATTTTACCCTTCAGTGTGCTATAGATGGCCGCCTGCATGAGTGGTAGTGCATAGTAGGCCAGCTGGACCTTCCCCCAAAAGCAAGGGTGCAAGGACAAAAGCCAACTTGTCCCGGCTCCAATCTTCACAAATGGTGGTCCTCTCAAAAGTTTGTAGGTGGGCCTCGATGTCATCCTCACTGCTTAGCATTGGAAGTTAGTCTTCACTGTCTGCATCAAACTCTGTGGAAGAGATCAAGAGAGCTTTAGCATCAATCCATGATAACTTCCCCAAGCCTGCTGGGTCCATGTACTGTCTGTGCTTCTCACTGAGGGCAAAGATTTTCTAGAGTGGGCAGTGGTGTGGGCGCCACCATCACAGGGTGTATAAAACCTTTGTGTGATATTCTCATACAATGATGCTTTGATGGTGTTTTGGATATTTTGGACATGTCGTATTGACATGAGCCTAATCAAATCAGTTCATAATTGTATACCAGTGTTCAAGATGGCAGTGATGATCCAGAATTGAAACATTAAATGCATAAATGCAATAATCTTTAAAGAGTATTTAAAATGTTAGACCTTGCATATTCAGCCCATACTTTTGTAGTTGTGTATATAGTCATTATATCCGTTTGTGTATGAATGTAACACTTTTTCTACTTCTTTAAGGTAAAAGATATTATTCCTCCAGTATGTGCAGCAGTAAGCATAAATGCTGACTGCTCAGGCAACTGCAGCTTCTCCTCATGGTACCTCCTTACCAATGTGACTGACAGGTCAGGTATCCAGAGTGTAAGAGTCATCAAGGGAAACGGCACACTCAGCACCACCAGCGTGCTCAGTTCCACAGGTGTGAATGTCACTATGGTGGACTACAGCTCCTCTTGCTGTTCCCGAGAGTTGGAACTAGTTGCTGTGGATACAGTGGGAAATGTTGCCACCTGCTTCAAATCTAAAGCTGCACCAAGCATCCTTACTTATGGTGTAGAATTTTGCTTTTTATCAGTCTGTCTTTGGGTAAACATAGGAATATCAATTTACAGATTCATGCAGCACTAAGAGAAAAAACTAAATGTATTTGAAATAGAAAGAAATATTATTTGCATAATATACTTAGTGATTTTAAGCGCTGTATGTATTCATGTATTATTAAATGATCTGTTGTTATTTTATGTGAATAATTAAATGTCAGGGCACATGCATATCGTTTACGGTAAGTCAAGTCAAAAAAAACACCTATCAGAAGGATTTTCATGCAAATTTGTTTTAATCATGACATTCTCATGTAAAATTTTAAAATATAAACGCATTTTTTAAATTGCAGATCAGTATGTATACATTCAGCATAAGGTTTTAAGGTTCTTAGTATTATTATTCAATTTACATATATGCCTTGTATGTGTTAGTATAAGGGATAAACAATCTATTTTTATTTCCAATAAGTAAGTGCTAGCACTTAAATTGCAAAGGGATTTATAGATGATGGTGTGGGGATGATGTGTACTTCCATTATAAAGCTATTGTGTGTAATATTTACTTTTTTCAGTGTATACAGTGTTTCCAGGTCAACCCACCATTATTTTGGTGCAATGTAAAGAGATTGTAAGGTTTCTGTACTGTTTTTCAGGGTGTGTTAAATGTGGTTGAGAAATAAGTTCAATAATTTCCTCTGTGTATATAAACATGTATATATAACCAGACAATCTGCATCCTGACAGAACTTGGAAGGACTTTCAAAAATATCACACACTGAAGTACTTAATGTTCAAAATATTGAGAAAAGTGTCAGGGAATAGAGACAAAGGCAGGTGCCACATTGGCCTTATAGGGAAGGGCCTGCAGGTTAAGCTGTTGTGGTGTTGCATACAATGTAGTTGTACCGAGCTGACCTGCTAAAGGGGCTCATATCTGGGAAGGGGCTCATCAATTTAGCCGTCTGTGCCATAAATCAGATGGTCCATGCCATTGGCTGTTTCATAAAAGCATTTAGTTGCCACAGAGAGGCAATCTGACAGAGATAAAAGAAAGGGACAACCTTTCTTTTAGACATCCTGGTGTCTCCTAAGGGCCTGTTCTTCCTTTGCTGAAGTGAGGAGCTAGGGCTAGGCCAGTACCCACCAGCCCCAGCCTGGCCTACTGAGGCAGGAAAAGAACGCTAACCTTGCAGCGTGAGCCACCCCATGTAAAATCTGGGTGGCTGGCTAGCGCTTAGGGGCAGGTCCCCCAGGCAAGAGACAACCATCTCTGCCATGTGGGCCAGAAAGGAATCCTAATGCCCGAAGGCTAGGGTTCTCAGGGATGCTCCTTTAGGGCCATTTCCACTGCTGCCTACCCCACCACCTCCAGTGCTTTGGGGTTTAGCCATGACCACCCATCCTCCTGCTCCTTATGTGTTGCCACCTCCTGGGTTAGCCCCTGCCAGCTTGCTGTTTCAGGGCACTATGCAAGGTGAAAACAGTGAGAGTCTAAAACCTGTCTCATCTGGCAGTGGGGAAGCTTCTGCCGGGTGCACCACAATGAGTTCTGTGGGAAAAGGCTCCAGAATCCAGTTTCCCTCCCGTTCTACTTCTTTCAGGGTGTGCTGCCCACTGCTGTTGACACAGACCAAACTATTACTGTTAGTGTAAATGTTAACTGTTCAGGCAACTGCAGTCTGCAGCCTCTCCTCATGGTACCTCACTGCCAACGTGACTGATGGAAATTGATCAATTGTTCAGACTGTGAGAATCCTCCAGAGAAATGGCAACCTCACCACCAATACTGTGCTCAGTGACACTATGGTCATCTACAATGCCTCTTGTTGTTCCTCAGACCTGGAACTGGTTGCTGTGGATGAAGTGGGAAATGTTGCCACATGTTTTAAATCTGTAAGAGCAACAGAAGCAGTTTTTGCCTTCAGTCTCAAATTGGTGTGATTGATCTTCATTAAAGACATTCACATCCAAGGTAAAACTGTTTCCCGAGTCATTTGCTAGTAATTACAGGCTTATTGCTATTACATGGTTATACAGGGTTATAATGTTTCATGTTCTGGTATAGCTTACATTTTCTTGCCTGAATAATTTTATTTTAATGCTTAAATTTAAGTGCATTTATTTTTAAATAACTTATAACTGGTATAAGGTGATTTAAGCCATGTACTTCATAGAACATTATTCAAAAAAAACATCTGTTGATTCCTGCCTATGATTTAAGATACTGCCTATGTCTTTCCCTTGTATTTTTTTCTTTCTCTTGATTTGCTATTAACTAAATTAAAATGTCTCTGTACACAGACTCAATCATTTACAATAATTAACTGTAAATAATTTTGTGTCATTATATATTAACTTTACCTATATAAAGAAAGATGTAGACAGGTCTAGCTAGAAGCAGCAGCCTTTATTATTGCCATACATACATACATACATTCATACAGCACAGTGGAATACATTTCTTTGCATATCTCAGCTTAGGAAGTTGAGGTCAGGGGAGAGGGGCAGTCATGATTTAAATATGTATATGTAAACCTATAATCTGTAAATTTATGTCCTGTCCTTCTTTCTGACCAGTACCACCAGGGAGATGGTGGTGTCAGATGGTGGAATGTCATCTGATGAGGAGATCTCATGGGAAATGAGGTTGGTACAACCAGCTATCTGAGCACTTTCTGATCGACCTTCGGGGGCTCAAATAAGATGGTTGTGCCCATGAAAAAGGATGTGCAAGTTGCTGTTACTAATTTTAATGTGCTGCCTGGAATGTGACACACACTATGCCCTTGTACCTCCACATTTCCTCCACAATGATTAAGAAATTCCTGAGAAACTTTCGAATTTCAAATAAGGTCATTCCATACAGAACAGAAAGCTCCTGGTGGCAGTTACTGAGTGCATTAATTCCAAAAATACCAGGGGTGTCAGTGCCACCACCCGGGGGATCACAGACTACTAGTACCCAACAACTAGGAACAACACTATCGCACATTTCAATATCTAACTTAACATACCCAATTTAGGGGTTTTCAAGTCAATTAGGTGAGGACATCAGGAGAACAAATGAGTTACCAGCTGTGAGTCCTACACACCCCCTACTAGTTGATGACCCTGTCTACAAATCACTGGGGTGGAACAAGATGAACAAACATGCACAAAAGAGGTATGGTTGCATGCCAAGGCTTGGGTAAGATGATCTATCTCGAAGCTCACTTTATTCAGATGACTGACCCCCACAATCTGAATCTAACCCAGGACCTCCCTGAATCCCATATTGGATTCCACATACTGAAAGGATTGACTGGTTCCAACCCCTTGCCCCACCTGCCATTCCTTCTTTTTTCTAGAGAATTGCTCTAACAACGTTGCAGCAGGATGGTGTCTTCAGCTCTTGACAAAGATCATTATCAGACAGGTATTCAAAAATTGGTCCCTTACAATAACACTGGCGTTTGGAATAGTTTGGGGCAACTGGCTATTCACTTTTTAAAAAGTCTCAGTAGTGCCAAGGAGATTTATTTCTCTTTAATGAGAGATATTTCTCTCATTGTGTTTCCACAATGAGAAAAACGCTTTTTGTGCTCTGTACACCCATATAATTCAGCACTCGACTGATATTTAATCTCATCTCAGGCCTTTCCTTCAAGATGATCAGGAAAAATGCCTGATTGGTGTGCGCTATATTATGTACACTCGTATACACTCATATACACTTGAGCTTCTTTGACCCACTCTTCAATGCCGATACCAGATCTACCATTAATTTTTTTACAGTGTCAGTCTTTTGGAAAGAACACAAACCATTGAACTGAAGCAGCAGTCGTATCAGCTGACCAGGGAGTAACCACATCATATTAGCAGAGCCTGTGCCAAGATCAAGCAACTCAATGCTCCTGCTGCAGTATCTCATTGTCTGCCCTCAATTGGGCCACTAAATCTCTCATTTCTTGCAGTTCATCCTCCATAATTAAACAATGTGGCGGGACTTATTCAGACAAAGCTCTGAAATAAGTTCTGCAAACACATTTACACATAAAGAAATACAAAGTAAAAAGAAAAAAAGCTGTATCACTAAAATTGAATTATCAATTTTATTATCATAGACCTGAAAAAAGGCATATAATAACATTCAACACACATGTACACTCCAGAACTGGATGTCGGCCTACGTAACTCAGAGGACACTTCAATCATACGAGCACCCCTGCACCACAGCACACAACACCCTACTGTGAGCACTGCACAGTACAAGAGCCAGACAAGACCAGACAAGAGCACCACCACCAACACACGGAATGATGCCATACAGGGTGTGTGGATCATATATGCAAAATATCATTTCATCAAAGCTTAAGGGCTTGATGAAAAAATGCATATTTATGTATGTATCGCAGTGGTGGGCCATCAGGGCCAGCAAGGCCTTCTCTGCTGGCCTAAACGACAGTGATCTAAATCACTGACTTGCATTTTAATATATTTAATATATTTTTCCATGAATGTGTATTAAATCATTCCCAATAGTCTATTTTCTACATTTTATAGCTTTTCTCTTGGTTGTGCTGCTTCCAGTAGTGTATATTTATGATAGGAGTATTTATCCAATCATATTTCAGCCAGTGGCTGACATCATGTGTTGCCAGAGTGTAAGAAATCAGATTTTGAGTTGGCGTCACTGGGGCCATCTAGCAGGCATATGATTACGTCAGCAATTTCCCATCCTTTGATTGGATAATTGGAGTAGTCAGAGGCAGAAACTAAATAAAAATATATATATTTTAACTCACAATGGCTGACAGAGGTGAAGAAATCGATTTGGTCACAGACGTCCTTACAAATGCATTTTCAAGGCGGACTGTAATAAAATTGACTATTCCTTGTGAGGTGTGAAATACTGTAGCCTAATTTATTTTTTAATTTGTTATTTAATGGTTGATTTGTATCTATTGCCATGGCATCATAATGATGGTATAGAGGTGGATTAATTCAGGAAGGACACCGGTGAAGGCCTAGGTGTGAAATGCACGGCTGGCCACTGATGTATAGGTACCAACTTATGTCTGTCTCTTTCACAGATGTTATGCAACCTTAATTACCCATGCACTACCATCCACTCCTAACTTTTTACAGTTGCTGAAAATGTTTGCATCATTTACACGTCTGAATTACTGTATTACTAAAAATCTCGATTCAAGTCCTATTAATACAGACAAACCCACTCAACTGCTCTTAAGAGAGGTTTGTTCTTATGAACTTTGGCTTGTAATCCATGCCCTGATCATACCTTTTTGAGAAGACATGGTGGAAGGAGCATGTAGTTTGTCGTTTTTATAGAACCAGATGCTCTGATATTTTAATAAATGATTCTTTCATGTATTCTCCATCTGTGAACACCTTTCTTCACCTTACTATGTTCTGAGCTGGAAAAAAGCTAGCAGTAGTAGTTGAGTTTAGATATTTGGTCCACTTCTTGAAAGTTAATTTGCTCTGATCACAGCAGTTCTGAAATTGTTCTTTTTTGTTCATCAGCTTGGTACTTTTCAACAAATTCTGTGTTTGTTTCTCACCACATATTAGATATACAGATAAGCCAGAATCATTGGCAGTAAAAGCAAATGAATCTGTGCATGCAGAATTGAATATGACAATATATCAAAACACTTTTTTTACAAAATAAAATGTATTCCTTTGAAAATAATAAATGAATAAAATTAAAATAGCTATTATTTATTCACATATTGTAATTATTTTTTCAAAGCTACAGGGATCCACTGTTTGCTGACACTCTTCCCTTTGATAATCTGGTTGCCTTTGTGGTAATTAAATCCTACACCACCTGCATTTGCATCCGCCCTGTGTTTCAAACCTTGCCATGTGACAAATGTTAAATAAAAGAATAATAGCCATGTAAACATTTAACATGGCTAACAAAATGTTAAAAGTAACACGCCTTTTTACTATCTGTGTGCATTCTGCATGTGTCTTTGAGTCACAGTGCACTCCACAATCCATGTTACACATTGCATAATAACATAATAATTGTCTAATATTGTCTCTGACATTGATGATTAGAATATAAGTAAAGCATTATATTTTTAGTTCAAGAAAACATGTAATTATCAGACTTTACATATATCTGTTTAAAATTAAAATATGTTCAAATGATTTATTTAAAAATCAGCCACGTGAATATATTGCTAATAACTGTGATGTTTATATTAGATTATACTGAACAATTTTTAAAAATTAAAGAGAGTACTGCTATAATAGTTAAAGAGAAAATCTGGTTTTACAGAATATTAGGTGCTTGGTACAGCCTTAGAACTGTCTTCAAGGGTCATTTTTTAGGATTTAGTGAATAAATGAACAGGGTTTTAGTCTGTAGGTATTTCTCTGCAGGTGTATTTTCCTGTTTTTCCTGTTGTATCACTTGAGATGTACTTGTTTTAGCTTGTGCATGCAGTTGTAAATGCATATATTAATATTACATGTGATTGAAATACGAACAGAAGAATTAGTTCAGAAAAATAAAATAAAAGTTCAGTAAATTCTGCAAACTGTAGGTCATCACACATTTCTGCAAGAAAATAAAATATTTATAAATTAATAATGTACTCTTGAAAGGTCCATGATGTTATCATAATGTTTGGTTTTGGGTGTGGCTTTTATAGACTCTTTTGACACTCTTGATGGTTGCATAAAGCAGAAGCACGAAAGGATTTTCAACATTACAGCGCACAGCTCTACTAAAGTCACATAGAGACTAAAATTTTAAGGTAGGATCTTTAAAACAATGATTTATGTTTAAAATGCTTCTAATGCTTCTTAATATATTTAATTAAGAAATTTAGATACAAATATAAAGAAAGCATTTAAACAAATATCATACAAAGTTTTTTTTTATTATCATATAAAATTTATACCAGGGTTTTTCTTCCTTGCAGGTTTGATGATGTTCATCAGAAATCTGCTTATAAGGACACTGATCTATCCGAATCTTATGCTGATCCTCATGACAAGACAGGCGCTGACCTTTATGCCCGCTATAGTGAATTCCAAGACGCATCATATCATAACTCGTGATGCGATTTTACAGACAACTGCTGATATCTGCAAATCGCGAGCACTTCAAAAAGGACAGAATTTTGTTCTGGTGGATAAAACTTTTTATATTTATTGAAATATAAATAAATAAAATAAATAAATAAATAAATAAATAAAATATATATATATATATATATATAAATACACACATTGGATTCTTTTGTGCCTTTCATATTGCAGATCTCCACACTGACAGTTAGGTCAGTAGCAGGAAGCTGTTACTCATCTGATTCAGCCAAAGATTTTCAAAAGAGCATTGATGAGATAAATCATTACAATGCCTGGGTCGACTTTTGGCATTTTTTTACTGCACGTTACCATTTTGACAGTGAGGAGTTTTTTGCTGGACGAGATCTTATAACTGAAGGACTTTTTGCTGTCAAATACAGTATCAAAGAGCAGAACTATCAAGCTGCCAGAGAGGCGCTTGGTAAAATCCTACACACATTGCAGGTATTTCACTATGTTAATGTAAATTTGTGGCACTGCTATTAATTAAAATCAAGATATATGAGAATTTATAATAAATGTAATGATGTTACATTGCATGGCTGCAATATCAAAGGAGATGTCCTGGTTTCATGGGACATTAGTTGATACAGCAGTTGTGTTGTTATTTTGACCCTGGTTTATATTATTCTCTAAGGATTTCTACAGTCATAGTAACTGGATTGAACTAGGAAAAACAGAACCCTATTCCAACCTGATTAAACCAGATACCCCAATTAGCAACATAGCAGGTAAATGATCTAGATCTGGGTATGCATGTGTTTTTCCAGTTTCCAGTACTTTCAGATTTGGTTTATGTGTACTGCAATATGCACTCTGCAGGAAAATCTGCCATCCCATCAGGGGTGACTTTTTTTTTTATCTACCTGTGGAAATTAATCTATGTTATGTACAGAATATATAGGGATTATGGTTTTATAAAAGTGAAACAGATAGATATGATTTTATACAACATAATCTGTCATATGTTTTGGCAGATTCCGAAACATGCAGGAAATGTAATGATGACTTCTGCCCAGGAAACATCCTGGAGGATGTCATTACACAGCAGAAACTAACAACAGGATACTTTGGCATTTCCAAACCAAAAGGTATGCTTTATATATATATATATAATGTGTTGGTAATGTCAGATCTATATAACTTAGTTATTTTATCACTGTAGCGTACATTATGATGACTCTTCAGATTGTGTTTTTTTTCCAAGACATTGTTACTTGCCAGTGTGTCCTGTAATAGCTATGCAAAGATTTGATTCCTAAAACATTGTATTAAACAATTTTTGTTCTGAAGTCTGGTTTTGTGGTGGCTGTGCTTAAAATTAAATTAATATAATCTTAATTCAAGTGATGAAAAGATTTAAAATTCTAACAGTAAACAATTGAGTACAACTGTAAGGTTAACCCTGCATGGTATAAATGTTTGGAAATGATTTCATTGAAAATATCCATTAGAAACTTAAAAGTAATCAAAAAGTAATCAAATGTAGTTACTTTTATACTTTTATAAAGTAATTGAAAAGTTACACTACTTATTAGTGTAGTGTAACTATATATATATATATATATACACTAAAAGTATTGGTATAAATACCAAAAGTATTCGCTCACCCATCCAAAAAATCAGAATCAGGTGTTCCAATCACTTCCATGGCCACAGGTGTATAAAATCAAGCACCTAGGCATGCAGACTGTTTTTACAAACATTTGTGAAAGAATGGGTCGCTCTCAGGAGCTCAGTGAATTCCAGCGTGGAACTGTGATAGGATGCCACCTGTGCAACAAATCCAGTCGTGAAATTTCCTCGCTCCTAAATATTCCACAGTCAACTGTCAGCTGTATTATAAGAACATGGAAGTGTTTGGGAACGACAGCAACTCAGCCACGAAGTGGTAGGCCACGTAAACTGACGGAGCGGGGTCAGCAGATGCTGAGGCGCATAGTGCGAAGAGGTCGCCAACTTTCTGCAGAGTCAATCGCTACAGACCTCCAAACTTCATGTGGCCTTCAGATTAGCTCAAGAACAGTGCGCAGCTGCATCCAAGCCATACATCACCAATTGCAATGCAAAGCGTCGGATGCAGTGGTGTAAAGCACGCTGCCACTGGACTCTAGAGCAGTGGAGACGCGTTCTCTGGAGTGACGAATCGCGCTTTTCCATCTGGCAATCTGATGGACGAGTCTGGGTTTGGCGGTTGCCAGGAGAATGGTACTTGTCTGACTGCATTGTGCCAAGTGTAAAGTTTGGTGGAGGGGGGATTATGGTGTGGGGTTGTTTTTCAGGAGCTGGGCTTGGCCTCTTAGTCCCAGTGAAAGGAACTCTGAATGCTTCAGCATACCAAGACATTTTGGACAATTCCATGCTCTCAACTTTGTGGGAACAGTTTGGAGCTGGCCCCTTCCTCTTCCAACATGACTGTGCACCAGAGCACAAAGCAAGGTCCATAAAGACATGGATGACAGAGTCTGGTGTGGAGGAACTTGACTGGCCTGCACAGAGTCCTGACCTCAACCCGATAGAACACCTTTGGGATGAATTAGAGCGGAGACTGAGAGCCAGGCCTTCTCGTCCAACATCAGTGTGTTATATATATATATATATATATGGAGAAAGAGGAGGAAGCTGAGAAGAAGAAACAGAAGTCCTCATAGGTTCTAAACATACTCAAACTCAACTTCAATACGCTGTTATCATTTATTTGTTATATATATATATATATATATATATATATATATATATATATACCAATCAGCCATAGCATTATGATCACTGCCAGGTGAAGTGAATAATACTGATGTCCTCATCATGGCACCTGTTTGTGGGTGGGATACACTAGGCCAGTGCTTCTCAGCTGGACCCAAAAGTGGGTCACGGAGTGTGTGGTCAAAAACAACAAAATTATAATTTTTTTTAACATATTTTGCTTATACAGGACTTTTATTTTGAAATGCACACGCGACAACCTTACTGTTTGACATGTGAAACTTTAAATTTAATTATAGCAACAAATATGTCGAAGTGCAAGTATGACCCCGAATATGTAAAATATGGATTTACATATATTGACAACAAAAAAGGCTTGAAACCTCAGTGTGTCATGTGTAGAGAGGTGCTCTCACAAGAGAGCATGAAACCATCTAAATTAAAATGACATTTAGAAAGAAACATCTCGGATGCAAAGACAAACCTGTGGAGTATTTTGCTGTCATGTGATAAGACGCTGAAAAAGAAATTCAGTGAGGTGAGCCTTTCCCAGTTTTGGTGTCGTGAAGCACTTTCTGAGTATCTGTCCCTCGCCACTTGTGCAATCAAAACCATCCTACCATTCAGCACTACATATCTGTGCGAAAGTGGCTTCTCTTCTTTGGTGCAGCTTAGGTCAAAGAAAAGGAACAGGCTGAACATTGAGCACGATCTTAGGGTAGCACTGTCTACCATCACCCCAGACTTTGAAAGTCTTATCAGGAGTAAAGCACATCCTCAGTTATCTCATTAGCTTCCCAAATTACTGTTAAGTGAAACAGATGTTTATAATAGCTGTCATATTAGATGGTTATTATTATTTGCTGGTTTGTTCTGTTCAACAGGACCAGTGTTAATATGTTTTATTAACAGTTCAGTTTAGTTCATTGTTTATTTACCATGGTAACTGTACTTTTCGTTACCATAACCACTGTTTGTTTGTTGTTTTTACTTTGTGATATTTCTATAATTTGATAAATTTTGTTAAATGACAGCCACAAAATATTGTTTACTCATCATTCAAGTCTTAGTGATTTTCTTACAATTTATCTGGCTTAAGCTAAGTAAATAGAGACACTATTTGTGTATATGTTAACAAATAAACAAAAAATAAATTTGCTTAATTAAAGTTCCTAAAAATTTGGCTTGATGACCATGTAAAAATGTGGGTCCCATGGCCAAACCAGTTGAGAACCACTGCACTAGGCAGCCAGCAAGTCAACATTTTGTCCCCAAAGTTGATGTATTAGAAGCAGGAAACATTGGCAAGCGAATGGATTTGAGCGCTTTGAGTGAGTTCGACCAAATTGTGATGGGGACGACTGGATCAGAGCATCTCCAAAACTGCACCTCTAGTGGGGTGTTCCCAGTCTGCAGTGGTCAGTATCTATCAAAAATGGTCCAAGGAAGGAACAGTGGTGAACCGGTGACAGGGTCATGGGTGGCCAAGGCTAATTGATGAACGTGGGGGGCATAGGCTGGTCCGTGTGATCTGATCCAATAGAGGAGCTACTGTTGCTCAAATTGCTGAAGACGTTAATGCTGGTTTTGATAGAAAGGTGTCAGAATACACAGTGAATCATGGTTTGTTGCGCATGGGACTGCATAGAAGCAGAACAGTCAGGGTGCCCATGCTGACAACTGTGCACCAGTGAAAGTGCCAACAATGGGCACGTGACCATCAGAACTGGACCACAGAGCAGTGGAAGAAGGTGGCCTGGTCTGATTAATCACATTTTCTTTTACATCACATGGATGGCCAGGTGTGTGTGCCTCAATTACTCTGGGAACACATGGCCCCAGAATGCACTATGGGAAGAAGGCAAGCTGGCATTGTCATGTTTTGGGCAATGTTCTGCTGAGAAACCTTGGGTTCTGCCATCCATGTGGATATTACTTTGACCACCTACCTAAGCAATGTTGTAGACCATGTACACCCTTTCATGGAAATGATATTTCCTGATGTCTGTGGCCTCTTTCAACAGGATAATGCGAAGTGCCACAAAGCAAAAATGGTTCAGGAATGGTTTGATAAGCACAACAATGGCATGTTGACTGGGCCTCCAAATTCCACAGATCTCAATCCAATTGAGCATCTG